>NC_136330.1:7919801-7932301 GCF_964198595.1 Lampetra fluviatilis
GGCAGCAGCAGCAGCAGTGATGGCATCAGCAGCAGCAGCAGTGGCAGTGATGGCATCAGCAGCAGCAGCAGTGGCAGTGATGGCATCAGCAGCAGCAGCAGTGGCAGTGATGGCATCATCAGCAGTGGCAGCAGCAGTGGCAGTGGTGGCAGCAGCAGCAGCAGCAGGGTCGGGATGGAACCCACGACCTCCTGCACAGCAGGCGAGGTAGTCAACATCTCCTAGCCACTGTGGCGTACACTCGCTGGGCCGTGCGATGCCCTGTCGTAGCGTCGTGGTGGTTCCGGTGGCGGCGGTGGTTGTGGTTGCGGTAGCGATTGTGGTGGTGCCGGTGGTGGCGGTGATTGTGGTTGCGGTGGCGATTGTGGTGGTGCCGGTGGTGGCGGTGGTTGTGGTGGCGGTGGCGATTGTGGTGGTGCCGGTGGTGGCGGTGGGCTAATTGTATCGGTGGGGATGGTTCACGGTGAGAGAGACTAACGCCACATGTCAGTTTTGGCTTCCCCGCGTTCCGCCGTGGAGAAATACATTACTCAGCGAAAGTTTTGACCGTGGGGCTAAGAGATGCCCCCCCCCCGGCCCCCCACTGAGCTGATGGATGAGATTCATTCGGACGCACGCACGGTGACAGACGCACACACACACGCACGGTAACAGACGCACACACACACGCACGGTGACAGACGCACCCACACACACACGGTGACAGACGCACGCACGGTGACAGACACACACACACACGGTGACAGACGCACACACACACACGGTAACAGACACACACACACACACGGTGACAGACACACACACGGTGACAGACGCACACACGCACGCACGGTGACAGACGCACACACACACGCACGGTGACAGACGCACGCACACACACACGGGGTGACAGACGCACACACGCACGCACGGTGACAGACGCACACACACACGTACGCGGCAACGCACAAAGACAAAGATGCCCCTTGTAGCCCTGACAGACTGTTGGGGCTAGTGCTGTTAGCAAGCACCTATGACACACACACACACACGCATGATGACAGACACACACACACGCATGATGACAGACACGCATGATGACACACACACACACGCATGATGACACACACACGCATGATGACAGACACACACACACGCATGATGACACACACACACGCATGATGATGACACACACACACGCATGATGACACACACACACACGATGACACACACACACACATGATGATGACACACACACGCATGATGACACAGACACGGTCGCCGTGGTGGCTAGGAGATGTTAACTACCTCGCCTGGTATACAGGAGATCGTGGGTTCGATCAAATCCCTGACGCCTGTAGCGCTGTAGTCTGCATGCGCTCTCTCTCTCTCCCCGTGGTCGCGTGGATTTTTCTCCGGGTCCTCCGGTTTCACCCTCCACTTTCGCATCCACCACCGCCACCACCACCACCGCATCCACCACCACCACCACCACCGCATCCACCACCACCGCCACCACCGCCACGCGTTTAGAGGCATTTGCCTGCCGCTGTGAATTTCCACGCGACGATGATGATGATCCACTTTGTTGAGCCATCATTTGTGGCCGGGCTGCTCCTACAATAAATAACTACAGAGCTGAGTGCAAGGCCGTTATTATAATAGATTTTGGGGGGGGGGGGACATCCCCAACCAATATTCAAATATGCTCAAAATGTCCCCCCCCCAATATATTGCTATAAAAATATGAGCAAGTAATAATGAATTTCGATTTAAAGCTTTCGTGACTGCAGGGATTCATCTTCTTGATTCTTTCGGTAAAGTCACGTAGAAGGGAAATAATAAAATAATACAAATAATATATAATAAAATAATTCTCACGACGTTTCGGCCACATGCTATGCTATGTAAATAAAAACAACAATATGCTAAACCTTGGCCACAATATCTGGACTCGTCTTCATATAAATCAATGCATAGATTTCTGTTCATACGATTGTGGTTATGGTTGGACTTTATTAATCCCTCATCTCAAACATTACATACAATGAAACAAGAAATGGAAAAAGAGTAAAAACGGAGCACTTTAATACAACACACTATTAGACATTATTGTAAAAAATAAATCAAAAGTCCATCCCATGTGTTAGGGAATTTTTTTCAATATTTTAGGCAGGAAATGGCAGGAAATCCGTTTTCAAATGTAGATTTTTTTTCTGGGTAGATTTGGTCCCCCCCAATGTTGACTCCATGGCTACGGCCTTGGCTGAGTGGGTCTTAGCCGGTGTCATGAAACATCGCTTGGTTTACACGCCAGACGCATTAGCCAGCAAATGAGACGGACAGACCCAACATCGACGGCCGGTGGTAACGTCACCACGGCGCCTGTGCCAGGCCAGGTGCACTCTGAGGCCACGTGAAGTGTCGAACGCCCGCTGGCAGGAGGTCACGGGGCAGACCCAGGTGGTGCCACGGGTCGACTGACTGAGATGGCCGGTAGATGCACCACCTCAGTGTATTTAATCCGCCCGGCGCTCCGCTCGTTGTTGTGAGCGTCGCTCCTCCGCCCTCCGTTGTTGTTGGAGGGCGACTGCCTCCAACTACCCAGCAGCGTCCTTCACGAGCCTCCTCCACAGAGGTCGATCTTGACACCGCTGGTACCAGTTATCGGCAAGTCCACTCAGCTCCACGTCCTCCTGTACCACATCACTCCATCTCTTCTCTAGCCCGTGCCGCGCCCGTTTAGCCCCCATCTATCCGAGCGAAACAGAAGCTGCTTGGGCATGCGGTGGCTGGGCCATGCGGGGCTACGCCACCCAGAGAGACAGACAGACGCACAGGCAAAGGCGCACACAGTGGGGCGTGTGTGTGTGTCGTGGCTGGGATGTTGTTGTTCGCAGCGCACAGCTGCACTCTGTCCGGCAGTAGCAGCAGCAGCTGCAGGATCAGCACGCGACTTCCTGTGTGACACCCTCCCCCACAAAGACAAAGGTCCCGACCGTGTAGCCTCAAACAGACTGCGGGGCAAGTGCTGTTAGCGAGCACCTATGAGGGCCGGCACTGTGGCACACGAGGGGGTGGGTGGCCAGCACCACGCCCGGCCGCCTTTGTCTCCCCGGTGGCGATGTTTACTGCACACCGCATCCAGATACTCGTTTGAGGCTGAGTCGACCTAGGGCAGGCCCATTACCGGTTCAGATAATGTAATTAACTGTGGAACAAAAACACTTTTTGTCCCTGGGTAGTAAGTGTTATTTCCTAATTGCTTATGCCTCAAAAGTACAGAAAACGGCGATTATAATTATTCTCCACAAACTTTGCTTTTGTGACCAGGATGGTGATATTTTGATAACGAACATATTTGCAGTGAGACCACGTGGTGTGCATTTGTGTCATTGCTTCACGTAAAGTCCCAGTCACAAAAGCAACGTTTGTGGGGAATGATCGCCGTTTTATGCACTGTTGAGGCATAAGCAATTTAGAAATAACACTACCAGAGGTGGGACAAAGTCATTGTTATGCAAGTCGAGTCGCAAGTCATCAAATCCATGACTCGAGTCTGACTCGAGTCCAAGTCACATGACTCGAGTCCACATCTCATAGGTGGGACAAAGTCATTGTTATGCAAGTCCAAGTCGAGTCGCAAGTCATCAAAATCATGACTCGAGTCTGACTCGAGTCCAAGTCACATGACTCGAGTCCACACCTCTGCTTACTACCCAGGAACACAAATTGTGTTGCACAGTGAATGATCGCTACTGTGGAGCATGTGCGGGAATTTAACTCGGGTGGCCGGGTTCGTAGCGCAGCGTGCTAACCGCTTCACCACCGCTCCCCAGACGCACGCACACGCGCACACACGCGCGCACACACGCGCACACACGCGCGCACGCACATCCGCACGCACACACACACGCACACACACACACACGCGCATTCCTATTGCGGTCACTCAATTCCCATTGCTCAGCACTCACCACACACTCCTCACCACTCATCACTCACTCCGCAAGACTCACCACTCAACACTCACCACTCAACTCACCGCTCACCACTCAACACTTACCGCTCAACTCACCACACACTGCTCACCACTCAAGACTCACCGCTCAACTGACCACTAAACACTCAACACTCAACACTAAACACTCACCACTCAACTCAACTCACCGCTCAACACTCACCGCTCAACTCACCACACACTGCTCACCACTCAACACTCACCGCTCAACTCACCACTCAACACTCACCACTCAACACTCACCACTAAACACTCACCACTCACCATTCAACACTCACCGCTCAGCACTCACAGCTGAACTCACCACTCACCACTCAAGACTCACTTCTCAACACTCACCACTCGGCACTCACCACTCAACGTGACATAAAGACACGTAGAGATACATTCATACACATAGAGATACATTCATTCACATGGAGATACACAGAGACACTTAGAGATACATAGAGACACAGAGACACACAGAGACACACAGAGACACATAGAGACACACAGAGACACACAGAGACACATAGAGATACATAGAGATACATAGAGATACAGAGATTAAAAACAATGGCACCACTCCGTTGTTGTAGATGGTGGTGGTGGCGGTGGTGACGGTGGGGACGTTGGTGACGCTACGCAGAGATGGCACGGTGGTGATGGTGGTGGTGGTGATGGTGGCGGTGGTGATGCTAGGCAGAGATAGCACAGCGGTGGTGGTGGCGGTGGTGGCGGTGGCGGTGGTGGTGGCGGTGGTGGTGGTGGTGGCGGTGGCGGTGGTGGTGGTCGTGGCTGTGGTGGTGGTGTCTACACGGGGTGGATCCCATGTATGTGGTTGTGTGTGCGCGTGTGTGTGGTTGTGTGTGTGGTTGTGCGTGTGTGTGTGTGGTTGTGTGTGTGTGGTTGTGTGTGTGTGTGTGGTTGTGTGTGTGTGTGTGGTTGTGTGTGTGTGGTTGTGTGTGTGTGTGTGTGGTTGTGTGTGTGTGTGTGTGTGGTTGTGTGTGTGTGTGGTTGTGTGTGCGTGTGTGTGCGTGTGTGTGCGGTTGTGTGTGTGTATGGGTGTGTGTGTGTGTGGTTGTGTGTGTATGGGTGTGTGTGTGTGTGTGGTTGTGTGTGTGGTTGTGCGTGCGTGTGTGATTGTGTGTGTGTGTGTGGTGCGTGCGTGTGTGTGTGATTGTGTGTGTGTGTGCATTAGCGCGCTGCGCTACGAACCCCGGCGACGCGAGTTTGATTCCCGCTCACGGCCACAAACACCAGTGGCGATTATCCTAACCGGTCCGGGGCATCCCCTAGGTCGACTCGGCCTCAAATGAGTACCTGGTGCGGTGTTTAAACATCGCCACTGGGGAGACAAAGGCGGGCGGGCGTGGTGCTGGCCACCCGCCCCCTCGTGTGCCAAGCCGACCTTCATAGGTGCTTACCAACGGCACTTTCCCCAACCATCTGTTATGGCTATATGGGGGATCTTTGTCTCTGTCTGTGTGTGTGCACATAGCCTGGCACAAGTGCTTGTGTGTAAATAGATCCATGGTGGCATTGTCTAAACGTCGTAAACGGGGACCGGAGTAGACCAGAGACTGCCGGGACATGCGAAACGCGGATCTCTACAATGGAAAGTCTTCGCCGGTTAGAAACATTCAGGCTGGCCTGCCTACGATCCATCCAGGGGTTAACCTGCAGGCTGCATTGTGTGAGGAGCTCACAAGTCCTTGAAAAATCTGGACAAAGTCCCATTGGTGAGCTCCTCCGGCAGGCAAGGCTGCGTTGGCTGTGTCACGTAGCTCGCATGCCCAGCCACCGCATGCCTAAGCAGCTTTTGTTCGGCCGGATCGAGGGGGCGAAAGGGCGCGGTACGGGCTAGAGAAGAGATGGAGTGATGTGGTACAGGAGGACGTGGAGCTGAGTGGACTTGCCGATGACTGGTACCAGCGGTGTCAAGATCGGCCTCTGTGGAGGAGGCTCGTGAAGGACGCTACTGGGCAGTTGGAGGCAGTCGCCCTCCAACAACAACGGAGGGCGGAGGAGCGACGCTCACAACAACGAGCGGAGTGCCGGGTGGCTAAAGCACAGCAAGTTGGCACAGTAGGGGGCAGAGGTGGTGCATCAGCCAGTCATCTCGGTCGTCTCAGTCAGTCGACCTGTGGCACCTGCTGGGTCTGTCCCGTGACCTGCCAGCGGGCGTTCGACACTTCACGTGGCCTCAACGTGCACATAGCCTGGCACAAGCGCCGTGGTGACGTCACTGCCACTTAGTGGCGAATGGCGGTTGTTGTTGTCTGTGTGTTTATGTGTGTGTGTGTGTGTATGTGTGTCTGTCTGTCTGTACGTGTGTGATGTGTGTGTCTGTCTGTGTGTGTGTGTGTGTCTGTCTGTGTGTGGTGTGTGTGTGTCTGTGTGGTGTGTGTCTGTGTGATGTCTGTGTGTGTGATGTCTATGTGTGTATGTGTGATGTGTGTGTGTGTGTCTGTGTGTGTCTGTATGTGTGTGATGTGTGTGTGTGTGATGTGTGTGTGTGTGTCTGTGTGTGTGTGTCTGTGTGTGTCTGTGTGATGTGTGTCTGTGTGTGTGTCTGTGTGTGTGTGTCTGTGTGTGTGTATGCGATGTCTATGTGTGTCTGTGTGTGTGTGTCTGTGTGTGTGTGTGCGATGGCTGTGTGTGTCTGTGTGTGTGTCTGTGTGTGTGTCTGTGATGTGTGTCTGTGTGTGTGTGTGTCTGTGTGTGTGTGTCTGTATGTGTGTGATGTGTGTCTGTCTGTCTGTACGTGTGTGATGTGTGTGTGTCTGTATGTATGTATGTATGTGTGTGTCTATGTCTGTCTGTGTGTGTGTGTCTGTGTGTGTGTGTGTCTGTGTGTCTGTGTGTGTGTGTGTCTGTGTGTGTGTGTGTCTGTGTGTGTGTGTGTGTGTCTGTGTGTGTGTGTGTCTGTGTGTGTGTGTGTCTGTGTGTGTGTGTCTGTGTGTGTGTGTGTGTCTGTGTGTGTGTGTGTGTGTCTGTGTGTGTGTGTGTGTCTGTGTGTGTGTCTGTGTGTGTGTCTGTGTGTGTGTCTGTGTGTGTGTGTGTGTCTGTGTGTGTGTGTGTGTGCAGTGAGCTGAACTCGTTGCTGCAGGGCCTGGAGGCGCTGGGGCGGCTGTTTGAGCCGCCGCCCGGCACCCCGCTGGGGAGGGCGGCGAAGAGGGGCAGCCCCCCTCCCAGTGCACAGGCACGCACACACATGCACACACGCACACACACACACACGTACACACACGCACACACACACGTACACACACACGTACACACACGCACACACACACGTACACACACACGTACACACACGCACGCACACACGCACGTATACACACACGTACACACACACACACACACACGCACACACACACGTACACACACACGTACACACACGCACGCACACACGCACGTATACACACACGTACACACACACACACACGCACACACACACACGTACACACACACGTACACACACACGTACACACGCGTACACACACACGTACACACACGCACGCACACACACACGTATACACGCACGTACACGCATGTACGCACGTACACACGCACGTACGCATGCACGCACACGCATGTACGCACGTACACACGCTCGTACACACTCACGTACTCACGCACGTACACACTCACGTACACACTCACGTACACACGCACGTACAAACACGCACACACGTACACGCACGTACAAACACGCACACACGTACACGCACGTACAAACACGCACGTACGTACACGCACGTACAAACACGCACACACGTACACGCACGTCCAAACACGCACACACGTACACGCACGTACAAACACGCACACACGTACACGCACGTCCAAACACGCACACATGTACACGCACGTCCAAACACGCACACACGTACACGCACGTCCAAACACGCACACACGTACACGCACGTACGTACACGCACACATGTACACGCACGTCCAAACACGCACACACGTACACGCACGTCCAAACACGCACACACGTACACGCACGTACAAACACGCACACATGTACACGCACGTCCAAACACGCACACACGTACACGCACGTCCAAACACGCACACACGTACACGCACGTCCAAACACGCACACACGTACACGCACGTACGTACACGCACGTACGTACACGCACGTACAAACACGCACACACGTACACGCACGTACGTACACGCACGTACAAACACGCACACACGTACACGCACGTACAAACACGCACACACGTACACGCACGTACGTACACGCACGTACAAACACGCACACACGTACACGCACGTACAAACACGCACGTACGTACACGCACGTACAAACACGCACACACGTACACGCACGTACAAACACGCACACACGTACACGCACGTACGTACACGCACGTACAAACACGCACACACGTACACGCACGTACAAACACGCACACGTACACGCACGTACAAACACGCACACACGTACACGCACGTCCACGCGCGGTACAGACGCACCAGCCCTGCGTGCTCTCTTGTCCTTGTATCCTCACGTCCACGCCGCGTGGCTCACACATGTCTCCCCGTGTCTTCCCGTGTCTCCCGGTGTCTCCCGGCTCTCCCCGTGTCTCCCCGTGTCTTTCCGTGTCTCCCGGCTCTCCCCGTGTCTCCCCGTGTCTCCCGGTGTCTCCCCGTGTCTCCCCGTCTCTCCCCATGTCCCTGTCTCTCCTCGTGTCTCCCCGTGTCTCCCCGTCTCTCCCCATGCCCCTGTCTCTCCTCGTGTCTCCCCGTGTCTCCCCGTGTCTCCCCATGCCCCTGTCTCTCCCCGTGTCTCCCCGTGTCTCCCCGTGTCTCCCCATGCCCCTGTCTCTTCCCGTGTCTCCCCGTGTCTCCCCGTCTCTCCCCATGCCCTTGTCTCTCCTCGTGTCTCCCCGTGTCTCCCCGTGTCTCCCCATGCCTCTGTCTCTCCCCGTCTCTCCCCGTCTCTCCCCGTGTCTCCCCGTGTCTCCCCATGCCCTTGTCTCTCCCCGTGTCTCCCCGTGCCGTTGTCTCTCCGTGTCCCAGGAGGGTGACTTGGAGCTGCTGCTGCTGAAGCTCGCCTCTCTGCGCGACGTTTTCTCCGGCACCGAGAAGAAGGTGGCCAAGTCGCGCACATATGCGCGCACACACACACGCACACACACATGCACACGCACACACAACAACAACAACAACCGCCATTCGCCACTAAGTGGCGGTGACGTCACCACGACGCTTGTGCCAGGCCATGTGCACCTTGAGGCCACGTGAAGTGTCGAACGCCCGCTGGCAGGAGGTCACGGGGCAGACCCAGGTGCCACGGGTCGACTGACCGAGATGACCGAGATGACTGGCTGATGCACCACCTGTGCCCCCTACTGTACCAACTTGCTGTGCTTTAGCCACCCGGCGCTCCGCTCGTTGTTGTGAGCGTCGCTCCTCCGCCCTCCGTTGTTGTTGGAGGGCGACTGCCTCCAACTGCCCAGTAGCGTCCTTCACGAGCCTCCTCCACTGAGGCCGATCTTGACACCGCTGGTACCAGTCATCGGCAAGTCCACTCAGCTCCACGTCCTCCTGTACCACATCACTCCATCTCTTCTCTAGCCCGTGCCGCGCCCGTTTAGCCCCCTCGATCTGGCCGAACAAAAGCTGTTTAGGCATGCGGTTGCTGGGCATGCGGGCTACATGACCCAGCCAACGCAGCCTTGCCTGCCGGAGGAGCTCACTGATGGGACTTTGCCCAGATCTTTCAAGGACTTGTGAGCTCCTCACACAATCCAGCCTGGTTAAACCCAGGATGGATCGTAGGCAGGCCAGCCTAAATGTTTCCAACCGGCGAAGATGCTCCACTAGGGGGGTCCACGTTTCGCAAGCGTAGAGAAGGGAGGGAATGACCGTGGCCGAGAAGACCTGAAGCTTCGTGCGGAGCGACAGACCAGGTAGCTTCCACACAGCGCTACGCAACCGATGAAAAGATATTGCCGCTCGACTGATTCGGAGTGAGACCTCTGCTGATAAACTGGAGCCGGTCATAAGCACACTGCCCAGGTATGGGAAACTCTCCACTCTCTCCACAACTGCCCCATCACCAATTGGGAGTTGTGGGGGTGGAGTGTCCGATGGTACAAAATACCCAGGCAGGTGCTTAGTTTTGGTGGGGCTGATGGTAAGGCCCCACCTCTTAGTGGCACGCTCCAGTCTCAGCAGCAGCGTCTCCAACTCCTCTTCTGAATGAGCAGCTATTACCAAATCATCGGCATACATAACGTGGTTGACCAATAGGGAGCCATCCCTTGATCGCACCCGGGCGTCGATCAGCCTCCCATTATATCTGTACCAAATGGAAATTCCCCCGGTACAGCTATTGAAGGCTTCACGAACTACGCAGTCGAAATAGATGTTAAATAATGTGGGAGCCAAAGGACATCCCTGTCGCACCCCAAGGTGTACAGGGAAAGGCTCCGACTCCCGGCCACGTAGTTTTACCCGGGCCCGCTCACCATCATGAAGGTCCTTAATGATCGTGAGCAGAGGGTCAGGGACTCCGAAAGCACGAAGAACAACCCAGAGCCCAGTCCTACTGATGGTATCATAGGCCTTGACCAGGTCAATAAAGCAGAGATGTAGGTCTTTTTGGAATTCCCTACACCTCTGCTGTAGCAGACGGACAGAAAATATGGCATCTGTGCAGGACCGCCCTTTCCTGAAACCGCATTGGGGCTCCGCAAGCCTCTCCTCAGCGTGCCTAGCAAGGCGATGTTGAATAATCCTTGCCAGGACCTTACCCGGCACACTGAGGAGTGAGATGCCCCTGTAGTTGTTACAGTCGGTACGGTCCCCCTTCTTAAAGAGGGGGACCACCAGGGCATCCTTCCAGTCCTGCGGAACCCGTCCAGTGGTCCAGACTGTTGTTATGATGTCATATAGGGCAGTCTGTGCACAAACGCCACCCTCCCTCAGCATTTCGCTTGGGAGATCATCTCTGCCCGGTGCCTTCCCTGGTCTCAGACTCCGGATCGCCCTCAGTACTTCCTCAACAGCTGGCACCTCAGCCAGCCACTCACAGGGGGTGACCTCTTCCAATATTTGAGGCACCGCAGCCTCAGCAGGGTTATCCCCACTTTGTGCCATGATGTTTTCCTGGCTGAGAGATTTTCCCTCCCCCAGGACCTCACAGAAATGCTCAGCAAATCTGCAAACCTGTTCCTGGGGGTCGGAGATTGGATCACCGTTTTTTCCTCTAATGATAGTAATAGGTGTGGCACACACACACCCACGCACACACGCGCACACACACACATGCACACACATGCGCACACGCGCACACACGCACGCACATGCACTCACACACATGCACTCACACACACACACTCACGCACTCACTTACGTGCTCTCACTCACTCGAACACTCACACGCGCACTCACACGCGCACTCACGCACTCGCACACTCACTCACGCACTCGCACACTCACTCGCACACTCACTCACGCACTCACACACTCACACGCGCACTCACACACGCACTCACACACTCACACGCGCACTCACACACTCACTCACGCACTCACACACTCACTCGCACACTCACTCACGCACTCGCACACTCACTCGCACACTCACTCACGCACTCACACACTCACACGCGCACTCACACACGCACTCACACGCACGCACAGCGGCCACCACTCGCACGTACGCGTGATATGTGTGTCTGTGTTTGATGTGTGCGTGTGATGTGTTTGCGTGTGTCCGTGTGCGTGTGAAGTGTGTCTGTGTTTGATGTGTGTATGTGTTCATTGTGTGTGTGTGTATCTGTGCCAGGTGTTGATGTGTGATGTGTCTGCCTGTGTGTGTGTGTTTGTCTGTGGTGCTTGCTGACAGCATTTGGCCCAACAGTCGTTCAGGCGATATGGAGGATTTTTGTCTTTGTGTGTCTCTGTGCGCGTGTGTGATGTTTCTGTGTGTATATCTGTGTGATGTGTCTGTGTGATATGGCTGTGTGTGTATGATGTGTCTGTCTTTGTTTTAGATGCGTGTGTCCGTCTGTGTTTGTGTCTGTGTGTGTGATGTGACTGTGTGTGTGTGTCTGTGTGTGTGTTTGTCTGTGTGTGTGTCTATGTGTGTGTGATGTGTGTGTGTGATGTGTGTGTGTGATGTGGCTGGGTGTTTGTGTATCAGGTTTTGATGTGTGAAGTGTGACCCCTCTAACGGAACATCTGCGCCGGTTAGAAACATTCAGGTTGGCCTGCCTATGATCCATCCTGGGTCTAACCTGGCTGGATTGTGTGAGGAGCTCACAAATCCTTGAAAGATCTGGACACATTCCAATCCGTGAGATCCTCCGGCAGGCAAGGCTGCGTTGGCTGGGTCATGTAGCCCGCATGCCCAGCCACCGCATGCCCAAGCAGCTTCTTCTAAACGGGCGCGGCACGGGCTAGAGAAGAGATGGAGTGATGTGGTACAGGAGGATGTGGAGCTGAGTGGACTTGCCGATGACTGGTACCAGCGGTGTCAAGA
>NC_136330.1:7939801-7949801 GCF_964198595.1 Lampetra fluviatilis
CCTACACCTCTGCTGTAGCAGACGGACAGAAATATGGCATCTGTGCAGGACCGCCCTTTCCTGAAACCGCATTGGGGCTCCGCAAGCCTCTCCTCAGCGTGCCTAGCAAGGCGATGTTGAATAATCCTTGCCAGGACCTTACCCGGCACACTGAGGAGTGAGATGCCCCTGTAGTTGTTACAGTCGGTACGGTCCCCCTTCTTAAAGAGGGGGACCACCAGGGCATCCTTCCAGTCCTGCGGAACCCGTCCAGTGGTCCAGACTGTTGTTATGATGTCATATAGGGCAGTCTGTGCACAAACGCCACCCTCCCTCAGCATTTCGCTTGGGAGATCATCTCTGCCCGGTGCCTTCCCTGGTCTCAGACTCCGGATCGCCCTCAGTACTTCCTCAACAGCTGGTACCTCAGCCAGCCACTCACAGGGGGTGACCTCTTCCAATATTTGAGGCACCGCAGCCTCAGCAGGGTTATCCCCACTTTGTGCCATGATGTTTTCCTGGCTGAGAGATTTTCCCTCCCCCAGGACCTCACAGAAATGCTCAGCAAATCTGCAAACCTGTTCCTGGGGGTCGGAGATTGGATCACCGTTTTTTCCTCTAATGATGGTAATAGGTGTGGCGCTGCAGGTTACTTTTTTGATGGAGTTAAATAGTGATTTGTGATCGCGGGCCACTGAGGCAGACTCCATCTCCTCAGCAACCCGCGACCACCACCCATCCTTACAGCGCCTTACGGCTCTCCGAACCTCCGAGCGAAGGCTGCGGTAAACCTCCTCATTCTCTGACGTGGGATGCTGTAGGCGATGAGAGTGGGCCTGTCGCTTTTTCTCAATTAACCTGAACACCTCCTCCGTCAGCCAGGGTTTCTGGGGAGGTCTGGACCGCGTACCCAAAGCAGCCATTGCAGCTGCATGAGTCACAGTCTTAAACCTCGCCCATTTACCCTCGACATCAGGTGGAGTGGGGGACGATGCCAACCCCAGCTGCAAGCAATGATGAAATTCTCGCTTGCAACTTTCATCAGCTAGCTGAGACCAGGCCACTTTTGGTTGGAATGGGGTCCTGGGTGTACACCCACCACCGGAGTGGAAGAATGGCAGGCGCATCTTACAGATGACTAGTCGATGGTCAGAGGTCAGATCAGCTCCACGGTAGGTCCTGGTGTCAAGGACATGGGCTCGCATCCGCTGGTCCGTCACTATGTAGTCCAGCAGATGTTCTTGCTTGGACCCGGCATGTATCCATGATGTTGTGTGGATGCGCCGATGCCGGAAGAGCGTGTTGGTAATTACAAGCCCATGGGCTGCACAAAAATCTAGCAGCCTCCTACCGTTATTATTGAGCTGATCTGGCCCATGCCTTCCAATCACTCCAGACCAGGTGCCAGCATCATGACCAACTCGGGCATTGAAGTCACCCAACAAGATGACTCTGTCCCGAGTGGCCACTTTAGCCAGCACCTGTGACAGGAGGTCATAGAAAGCGTCTGACTCATCGGCTTTGCCTGCATCCCTCCACGGATGTTCGTCTTCGGTGGGGGCATAAGTAACCACGACCACCACTCCTCGCCTCTGGTTGATGGGAAGGCGAGCCCAAAGTATCCTGGGGCTTACAGCTTCCCACACCTCACCGCCACGCTCCCACGCCCCCTTCATTCTTTTGTTCAGAAGAAGAGCCACACCCTGTTGTTTGGCAGTCTCCTGCCCCGAGTAGAGGACTGTCCACCCCTCATGGTGGCAGGAGCCAGAACCGGTCCACCGGACCTCCTGAATGCCACAGAGATCCAGGCGGTACCGGTCCAGCTCCCGACAGGAGTGGCAGCCTCTCCTCCGCAGTGAGCGTTCGAACATTCCACGTGGCCATCCGCAATGGTTTTTCGTTGTTTCTGGAGGAGCCCCGAGGGTGAAAATTCAATCTCCTGGCTCCGCCAAATGGGGTTTGGCCAGGAGACGTCATAAAAGCCTGACCCCCCGGGGCCTCCGGCACAAGCTTATTAATTACAGGTTTATGTTTAATTCGTAGTTTAGTGGTGGTTAATTGAAGGTGGAGGGGTTACCAGCCCCTCGCACCCGTCCAGAGCCCCCGTTTAGCCACTGTGGTGGTCACAGACGCCATGAGGGGAGAGGCCAATGGGCATTGGCCCTCCCCCCACAACACTGCCCACGACAGTGTTGCCCGTCCGGCACCGCGAGGAGGTAGGAGGTTGTTTTGCCGGGCACACACGCACACACGCATGTACACACACGCACACACACACGCACACACACGCACACACACACACGTACACACACACACGTACACACACGCACACACGCACGTACACGCACACAGCAGCGTAGCGCATGATAGAGCAGCACAGAGCAAAGCCGCTCAACTCCCAGGCGGTGTCTCCTCGGTTGGCCGCCCTTGCGAGCGCCTCACCGACCCCCCCGGGGCACGTGGTCACGTCACCGACCCCCCCCCCCCCCAGGGGCACGTGGTCACGGCACCGACCCCCTCAGGGGCACGTGGTCACGTCACCGACCCCCCCCCCCCTCAGGGGCACGTGGTCACGGCACCGTGGGTGTTCCTCAACACAGCCTCGTCATCACGAGTCATTAGTCTGTCGTCCTTCCCCCGCACCTCCGATTAGCGCGGTTGGCTACGTGCGGTGCGAACGCACCAACACCACACCACCAACACCACCAACACCACACCACCACTACCACCACCACTACCACCAACACTACCACCAACACCACACCACCATTACCACCATACATACACCACCACTACCACCAAAACAACCACTACCACCAATACCACACTACCACCAACACCACACCACCACTACCACCAACACCTCCACTACCACCGTCACCACACCACCACTAATACCATACATACACCACCACTACCACCATACATACACCACCACTACCACCAACACCACCAACACCACACCACCACCAACACCACACCACCACTACCACCATACATACACCACCACTACCACCAACACCACCAACACCACACCACCACTACCACCAACACCACCACTACCACCACCACTACCACCAACACCACACCACCACTACCACCAACACCACACCACCACTACCACCATACATACACTACCACCACCACTACCACCAACACCACACCACCACTACCACCAACACCACACCACCACTACCACCATACATACACCACCAACACCACACCACCACTACCACCAACACCACACCACCACTACATCCACTATGACCACCATTGTCTCACCATCACCACTTACATCCACAACCACCACCAACACCACTATACCACCATCGCCCCCACCAAAATACCGCCAACACCACACCACCACTACTACCACGATCCCCGCACCTCTGATTATCACGGTTGGCTACGTGCGGTGCGAAAGAAGTTCACCATCACGGCCGTTGCCACCACCACCACAATTGCCACCACCACTACTGCCACTACCGCTGCCACCACCACCACCACCACCACCACCACAATTGCCACCACTACTACTGCCACTACCGCTACCACCACCACAATTGCCACCACCACTACTGCCACTACCACCACCACAATTGCCACCACCACTACTGCCACTACCGCTGCCACCACCACCGCACCTCCGATAATTATCATGGTTGGCTACGTACGGTGCGAAAGAAGTTCAACACATGGTACATACCCCACCGCCACCGTCGCCACCACCGCCACCACCGCCACCACCCCCACCGCCACCGTCGCCACCACCGTCACCACCGCCACCACCGCCACCACCCCCACCACCGCCACCACCACCACTGCCACCACTGCCACCGCCACCACCGCCACCACCCCCACCGCCACCGTCGCCACCACCGTCACCACCGCCACCGCCACCACCGCCACCACCCCCACCGCCACCACCGCCACCGCCACCACTGCCACCACCACCACCACCCCCACCGCCACCACCGCCACCACCCCCACCGCCACCGTCGCCACCACCGTCACCACCGCCACCACCGCCACCACCCCCACCACCGCCACCACCACCACTGCCACCACTGCCACCGCCACCACCGCCACCACCCCCACCGCCACCGTCGCCACCACCGTCACCACCGCCACCGCCACCACCGCCACCACCCCCACCGCCACCACCGCCACCACCCCCACCGCCACCACCGCCACCGCCACCACTGCCACCGCCACCACCGCCACCACCGCCACCACCGCCACCACCCCCACCGCCACCGTCGCCACCACCGTCACCACCGCCACCACCGCCACCACCCCCACCACCGCCACCACCACCACTGCCACCACCACCACCGCCACCACTGCCACCGCCACCACTGCCGCCACCACCGCCACCACCGCCACCACCCCCACCGCCACCGTCGCCACCACCGTCACCACCGCCACCACCGCCACCACCCCCACCACCGCCACCACCACCACTGCCACCACTGCCACCGCCACCACCGCCACCACCCCCACCGCCACCGTCGCCACCACCGTCACCACCGCCACCGCCACCACCGCCACCACCCCCACCGCCACCACCGCCACCACCGCCACCACCGCCGCCACCACTGCCACCACCACCACCACCCGTGATGATGACCTCCCTGCCCCCCCCCGCCCCCCGCAATGTCTCCACCAGGCAGCAGCCCCCCGCCGGCGAGGCAGCTGGGGTCGTGGCTGACGTCACGAGGCCTGGGGCGCACGCGCGACGAGACCACGGTGGGCATCCCGCACGACGTCTACGTGCTGGGCCTGCAGGAGAACGCCGGCGGGGAGCGCGAGTGGGAGGCCCTGCTGAGACACGCACTGCGAGACATCACGGACATTGACTACCGCATGGTGAGTGGGAGACAGGGAGAGTGGGAAACAGGGAGAGTGGGAGACAGGGAGAGTGGGAGACAGGGAGAGTGGGAGACAGGGAGAGTGGGAGACAGAGAGAGTGGGAGACAGGGAGAGTGGGAGACAGGGAGAGTGTGAATGAGTGGGAGACAGGGAGAGTGGGAGACAGGGAGAGTGGGAGACAGGGAGAGTGTGAGTGAGTGGGAGACAGGGAGAGTGGGAGACAGGGAGAGTGGGAGACAGGGAGAGTGGGAGACAGGGAGAGTGGGAGACAGGGAGAGTGGGAGACAGGGAGAGTGGGAGACAGGGAGAGTGGGAGACAGGGAGAGTGGGAGACAGAGAGAGTGGGAGACAGGGAGAGTGGGAGACAGGGAGAGTGTGAATGAGTGGGAGACAGGGAGAGTGGGAGACAGGGAGAGTGGGAGACAGGGAGAGTGTGAGTGAGTGGGAGACAGGGAGAGTGGGAGACAGGGAGAGTGGGAGACAGGGAGAGTGGGAGACAGGGAGAGTGGGAGACAGGGAGAGTGGGAGACAGGGAGAGTGGGAGACAGGGAGAGTGGGAGACAGGGAGAGTGGGAGACAGGGAGAGTGGGAGACAGGGAGAGTGGGAGACAGAGAGAGTGGGAGACAGGGAGAGTGTGAGTGAGTGGGAGACAGGGAGAGTGGGAGACAGGGAGAGTGGGAGACAGGGAGAGTGGGAGACAGGGAGAGTGGGAGACAGGGAGAGTGGGAGACAGGGAGAGTGTGAGTGAGTGGGAGACAGGGAGAGTGGGAGACAGGGAGAGTGGGAGACGGAGAGAGTGGGAGACAGGGAGAGTGGGAGACAGGGAGAGTGTGAGACAGGGAGAGTGGGAGACAGGGAGAGTGTGAGACAGGGAGAGTTGGAGACAGGGAGAGTGGGAGACAGAGAGAGTGAGAGACAGGGAGAGTGGGAGACAGGGAGAGTGGGAGACAGGGAGAGTGGGAGACAGGGAGAGTTGGAGACAGGGAGAGTGGGAGACAGGGAGAGTGGGAGACAGGGAGAGTGGGAGACAGGGAGAGTGGGAGACAGGGAGAGTGAGAGACAGGGAGAGTGGGAGACAGGGAGAGTTGGAGACAGGGAGAGTGGGAGACAGAGAGAGTGGGAGACGGGGAGAGTGGGAGACAGGGAGAGTGGGAGACGGGGAGAGTGGGAGACAGGGAGAGTTGGAGACAGGGAGAGTGGGAGACAGGGAGAGTGGGAGACAGGGAGAGTGGGAGACAGGGAGAGTGGGAGACGGGGAGAGTGGGAGACGGGGAGAGTGGGAGACAGGGAGAGTGGGAGACAGGGAGAGTGGGAGACGGGGAGAGTGGGAGACAGGGAGAGTGGGAGACGGGGAGAGTGGGAGACAGGGAGAGTTGGAGACAGGGAGAGTGGGAGACAGGGAGAGTGGGAGACAGGGAGAGTGGGAGACAGGGAGAGTGGGAGACGGGGAGAGTGGGAGACGGGGAGAGTGGGAGACGGGGAGAGTGGGAGACAAAGAGAGTGGGAGACAGGGAGAGTGGGAGACGGGGAGAGTGGGAGACGGGGAGAGTGGGAGACGGGGAGAGTGGGAGACGGGGAGAGTGGGAGACAGAGAGAGTGGGAGACAGAGAGAGTGGGAGACAGGGAGAGTGGGAGACAGGGAGAGTGGGAGACAGGGAGAGTGGGAGACAGGGAGAGTGGGAGACAGGGAGAGTGGGAGACAGGGAGAGTGGGAGACAGGGAGAGTGGGAGACAGAGAGAGTGGGAGACAGGGAGAGTGGGAGACAGGGAGAGTGGGAGACAGGGAGAGTGGGAGACGGGGAGAGTGGGAGACGGAGAGAGTGGGAGACAGGGAGAGTGGGAGACGGAGAGAGTGGGAGACGGGGAGAGTGGGAGACGGAGAGAGTGGGAGACAGGGAGAGTGGGAGACAGGGAGAGTGGGAGACAGGGAGAGTGGGAGACAGAGAGAGTGGGAGACGGAGAGAGTGGGAGACGGAGAGAGTGGGAGACGGAGAGAGTGGGAGACAGAGAGAGTGGGAGACAGAGAGAGTGGGAGACGGAGAGAGTGGGAGACAGGGAGAGTGGGAGACGGGGAGAGTGGGAGACGGAGAGAGTGGGAGACAGGGAGAGTGGGAGACAGGGAGAGTGGGAGACAGGGAGAGTGGGAGACAGGGAGAGTGGGAGACAGAGAGAGTGGGAGACAGGGAGAGTGGGAGACGGAGAGAGTGGGAGACGGAGAGAGTGGGAGACAGGGAGAGTGGGAGACGGAGAGAGTGGGAGACAGAGAGAGTGGGAGACAGAGAGAGTGGGAGACGGAGAGAGTGGGAGACGGAGAGAGTGGGAGACAGGGAGAGTGGGAGACGGAGAGAGTGGGAGACGGGGAGAGTGGGAGACGGAGAGAGTGGGAGACAGAGAGAGTGGGAGACAGGGAGAGTGGGAGACGGAGAGAGTGGGAGACAGGGAGAGTGGGAGACGGAGAGAGTGGGAGACAGGGAGAGTGGGAGACAGGGAGAGTGGGAGACGGAGAGAGTGGGAGACGGAGAGAGTGGGAGACAGGGAGAGTGGGAGACAGGGAGAGTGGGAGACAGGGAGAGTGGGAGACAGGGAGAGTGGGAGACAGGGAGAGTGGGAGACAGGGAGAGTGGGAGACAGGGAGAGTGGGAGACAGGGAGAGTGGGAGACAGAGAGAGTGGGATACGGGGAGAGTGGGAGACAGGGAGAGTGGGAGACAGGGAGAGTGGGAGACAGGGAGAGTGGGAGACAGGGAGAGTGGGAGACAGGGAGAGTGGGAGACAGGGAGAGTGGGAGACGGGGAGAGTGGGATACGGGGAGAGTGGGAGACGGAGAGAGTGGGAGACAGGGAGAGTGGGAGACAGGGAGAGTGGGAGACGGAGAGAGTGGGAGACGGGGAGAGTGGGAGACGGGGAGAGTGGGAGACGGGGAGAGTGGGAGACGGGGAGAGTGGGAGACGGGGAGAGTGGGAGACGGGGAGAGTGGGAGACGGAGAGAGTGGGAGACAGGGAGAGTGGGAGACGGGGAGAGTGGGAGACAGGGAGAGTGGGAGACGGGGAGAGTGGGAGACGGGGAGAGTGGGAGACAGGGAGAGTGGGAGACAGGGAGAGTGGGAGACAGAGTGAGTGGGAGACAGGGAGAGTGGGAGACAGGGAGAGTGAGAGACAAGGAGAGTGGGAGACGGGGAGAGTGGGAGACGGGGAGAGTGGGAGACGGGGAGAGTGGGAGACAGGGAGAGTGGGAGACAGGGAGAGTGGGAGACAGGGAGAGTGGGAGACAGGGAGAGTGGGAGACGGGGAGAGTGGGATACGGGGAGAGTGGGAGACGGAGAGAGTGGGAGACAGGGAGAGTGGGAGACAGGGAGAGTGGGAGACGGAGAGAGTGGGAGACAGGGAGAGTGGGAGACGGGGAGAGTGGGAGACGGGGAGAGTGGGAGACGGGGAGAGTGGGAGACGGGGAGAGTGGGAGACGGGGAGAGTGGGAGACGGAGAGAGTGGGAGACAGGGAGAGTGGGAGACGGGGAGAGTGGGAGACAGGGAGAGTGGGAGACGGGGAGAGTGGGAGACGGGGAGAGTGGGAGACGGGGAGAGTGGGAGACGGGGAGAGTGGGAGACGGGGAGAGTGGGAGACGGGGAGAGTGGGAGACGGGGAGAGTGAGAGACGGGGAGAGTGGGAGACGGGGAGAGTGGGAGACAGGGAGAGTGGGAGACAGAGTGAGTGGGAGACAGGGAGAGTGGGAGACAGGGAGAGTGAGAGACAAGGAGAGTGGGAGACGGGGAGAGTGGGAGACGGGGAGAGTGGGAGACGGGGAGAGTGGGAGACAGGGAGAGTGGGAGACAGAGAGAGTGGGAGACGGGGAGAGTGGGAGACGGGGAGAGTGGGAGACGGGGAGAGAGAGTGTGAGTGTGCAGTGTGAGTGTACAGTGTGAGTGAGTGTACAGTGTGAGTGAGTGTACAGTGTGAGTGTACAGTGTGCGTGAGTGTACAGTGTGGGTGAGTAAATGTGGGGAGCGGTCGGCACCCCACGCCACAAAGCCAGCGACCACCACCACCACCCTCGCCACCACCACCACCCTCGCCACCACCACCACCCTCGCCACCACCACCACCCTCGCCACCACCACCCTCGCCACCACCACCCTCGCCGCCACCACCACCACCACCACCCTCGCCACCACCACCACCACCCTCGCCACCGCCACCACCCTCGCCACCACCACCACCCTCGCCACCACCACCCTCGCCACCACCACCCTCGCCACCACCACCACCACCACCACCCTCGCCACCACCACCACCACCCTCGCCACCACCACCACCCTCGCCACCACCACCACCCTCGCCACCACCACCCTCGCCACCACCACCACCACCACGCGCGTTCCGCTTCCCAATAAACCGACGTAGTAGGGTATAGTAGTGTAGTGTATATTGTAATAGTGTATAGTGTAGTAGTGTATAGTGTAGTGTATAGTAGTGTATAGTAGTGTGTAGTGTATAGTAAAGTGTATTGTGTAGTAGTGTGTAGTAGTGTATAGTGTAGTGTGTAGTAGTGTAGTGTATAGTAGTGTATAGTGCAGTGTATTGTGTAGTAGTGTGTAGTAGTGTATAGTGTAGTAGTGTGTAGTAGTATATAGTGTAGTAGTGTATAGTGTAGTGTATAGTGTAGTAGTGTATAGTGTATAGTAGTGTAGTGTGTAGTAGTATAGTGTAGTGTGTAGTAGTGTATAGTAGTGTAGTGTGTAGTAGTATATAGTGTAGTGTATAGTAGTGTAGTGTATAGTGTAGTGTATAGTGTAGGTGTGGACCGCCGCTACTCAACACTGCGACCCTCACCAGGAGCGACACTAAACTGAGCGAGACGGAAGGTCGCCGTGCCGGACCCCGTGGCGCGCGACGGCGCCGGTGACGGCGCTCGCGAACGAGCACTTGCCCCAAAGATGGTCTGTCCGAGGCTACCTTGGGGGGGGGGGACCTTTGCCTCTTGCGTGCGCCAGATCGCCGTGCAGAACCTGTGGAACATGAAGGTGCTGGTGCTGGTGAAGGCCGAACACGAGAACCGCATCAGCCACGTGCAGACGTCCAGCGTGAAGACGGGGCTGGCCAACGCTCTCGGTACCCCGTGCCCCGCACCACCACCAGCACCACCACCAGCAC
>NC_136330.1:7952301-8172301 GCF_964198595.1 Lampetra fluviatilis
CCCCCCAACCCTCGCCCCCCAACCCTCGCCCCCCAACCCTCGCCCCCTAACCCTCGCCCCCTAACCCTCGCCCCCTAACCCTCTCCCCCTAACCCTCTAACCCTCGCCCTCTAACCCTCGCCCTCTAACCCTCATCCTCTAACCCTCGCCCTCTAACCCTCGCCCTCTAACCCTCGCCCTCTAACCCTCGCCCTCTCGCCCCCTAACCCTCGCCCTCTAACCCTCGCCCCTAACCCTCGCCCTCTAACCCTCGCCCTCTAACCCTCGCCCCCCAACCCTCGCCCCCCAACCCTCGCCCCCCAACCCTCGCCCCCTAACCCTCGCCCCCTAACCCTCTCCCCCTAACCCTCGCCCCTAACCCTCTCCCTCTAACCCTCGCCCTCTAACCCTCGCCCTCTAACCCTCGCCCTCTAACCCTCGCCCTCTAATCCTCGCCCTCTAACCCTCGCCCCCTAACCCTCGCCCCCTAACCCTCGCCCCTAACCCTCGCCCTCTAACCCTCGCCCTCTAACCCTCGCCCCCTAACCCTCGCCCCCTAACCCTCGCCCCCTAACCCTCTCCCCCAACCCTCGCCCCCTAACCCTCGCCCCTAACCCTCGCCCCCCAACCCTAGCCTCCTAATCCTCGCCCCCTAACCCTCGCCCCCTAACCCTCTCCCCCAACCCTCGCCCCCCAACCCTCGCCCCCTAACCCTCGCCCCCCAACCCTCGCCCCCTAACCCTCTCCCCCCAACCCTCGCCCCCCAACCCTAGCCCCCTAATCCTCGCCCCCTAACCCTCGCCCCCCAACCCTCGCCCCCTAACCCTTGCCCCTAACCCTCGCCCCCCAACCCTCGCCCCCCAACCCTCGCCCCCTAACCCTCGCCCCCTAACCCTCGCCCCCTAACCCTCTCCCCCAACCCTCGCCCCCCCAACCCTCGCCCCTAACCCTCGCCCCTAACCCTCGCCCCCTAACCCTCACCCCCTAACCCTCGCCCTCTAACCCTTGCCCCCTAACCCTCGCCCCCTAACCCTCACCCCCTAACCCTCGCCCTCTAACCCTCGCCCTCTAACCCTCGCCCGTACCCCGTGTGGCTGTTGCCAGGCAACAAGGGAGCGGTGGGCGTGTCCTTCGTGTTTGGAGGAACCTCCTTCGGCTTCGTCAACTGTCACCTCACCTCGGGCAACGAGAAGACGCACAGGTAGTAGTAGCGGTGGTGGTGGCGGTGGTGGTGGTGGTGGTGGTGGCGGTGGTGGTGGTGGCGGTGTGGTGGCGGTGGTGGTGGTGGCGGTGTGGTGGTGGTGGCGGTGGTGGCGGTGGTGGTGGTGGTGGCGGTGGTGGCGGTGGTGGCGGTGGTGGCGGTGGTGGCGGTGGTGGCGGTGGTGGCGGTGGTGGCGGTGGTGGTGGTGGCGGTGGTGGTGGTGGCGGTGTGGTGGTAGCGGTGTGGTGGTGGTGGTGGCGGTGGCGGTGGTGGCGGTGGTGGTGGTGGTGGCGGTGTGGCGGTGGTGGCGGTGGTGGCGGTGGCGGTGGTGGCGGTGGCGGTGGTGGCGGTGGTGGTGGTGGCGGTGTGGTGGTGGTGGCGGTGTGGTGGTGGTGGCGGTGTGGTGGTGGCGGTGTGGTGGTGGCGGTGTGGTGGTGGCGGTGGTGGCGGTGGCGTTGGTGGCGGTGGCGTTGGTGGCGGTGGTGGTGGTGGCGGTGGTGGTGGTGGCTGTGTGGTGGTGGCGGTGGTGGTGGTTGCGGTGGTGGTAGTAGTAGTGGTGGTAGTGGTGGTGGTAGTAGTGGTGATAGTAGTAGTGGTGGTGACCTTTGACCGGCCTCCCCTCCCCCCCTCCCCTGACACCACAGCAAGCTGACCGCTCGCCGCGTCTGTGTGTGTGTGTATATGTCCGTGCGTGCGTGTGTCTGTGCGTGTGTACATGTGTATGTTTGTGTGTATGTGTGCGTGTGTCTGTGCGTGTGTACATGTGTATGTGTGTGTTTGTGTGTATGTGTGCGTGTGTCTGTGCGTGTGTACATGTGTATGTGTGTGTTTGTGTGTATGTGTGCGTGTGTGCGTGTGTCTGCGCTTGTGTACATGTGTACGTGTGTGTGTGTGTGTATGTGTGCGTCCGTGTGTATGTGTCTGCGTGTGCATTGTGCATGTGGGGGGAGCGGTAGTCTATTGGGTAGCAGCACTGCACTACGAACCCGACGACCCGAGTTGGATTCCCGTTCACGGCCAACACCAGTGACGATTATCTGAACCGGTCCTGGGCCTCCCCTAGGTCTACTCAGCCTCAAATGAGTACCTGGTGGAGTGTGTAAACATCGCCACTGGGGAGACAAAGGCGGTCGGGCGTGGCGCTGGCCACCCACCCCCTCGTGTGCCGTGTTGGCCTTCATAGCTGCTACTCGCAAACAGCACTTGCCCCAAACAGTCTGTTACAGGCTACACGGGGGATCTGTGTGTGTGCAACGGTGTGTGTGTGTGTTTGTGGGGAGCGGTAGTGCAATGGTGAGCATGCTTCACTCACTCACTCACTCCACTCACTCCACTCACTCACCCACTCACTCACTCCACTCACTCACTCCACTCACTCCACTCACTCCACTCACTCCACTCACTCACTCCACTCACTCCACTCACTCACTCCACTCACTCACTCCACTCACTCACTCACCCACTCACTCACTCCACTCACTCCACTCACTCACTCACTCCACTCCACTCACTCACTCACTCACTCACTCACTCACTCACCCACTCACTACACTCACTCACTCACTCCACTCACTCACTCACTCACTCCACTCACTCCACTCACTCACTCCACTCACTCCACTCACTCACTCACTCTACTCACTCACTCCACACACTCACTCACTCACTCCACTCACTCACCCACTCACTCACCCATTCACTCACTCACTCACCCACTCACTCACCCACTCACCCACTCACTCCACTCACTCACTCACCCACTCACTCACTCACTCCACTCACTCCACTCACTCCACTCACTCACTCCACTCACTCACTCCACTCACCCACTCACTCCACTCACTAACTCACTCACCCACTCACTCACTCCACTCACTCCACTCACTCACTCACTCACCCACTCACTCACTCACTCACTCCACTCACTAACCTACTCACTCACTCACTCCACTCACTCCACTCACTCCACTCACTCACTCCACTCACCCACTCACTCACCCACTCACTCACTCACTCACCCACTCACTCACTCACTCACTCACTCCACTCACTCACTCACCCACTCACTCACTCACTCCACTCCACTCACTCCACTCACTCACTCCACTCACTCACTCCACTCACTCCACTCACTCACTCCACTCACTCACTCACTCCACTCACCCACTCACTCACTCACTCCACTCACTCACTCACTCACCCACTCACTCCACTCACTCCACTCACTCACTCACCCACTCACTCACTCACTCACCCACTCACTCACTCCACTCACTCCACTCACTCCACTCACTCCACTCACTCACTCACTCCACTCACTCACTCACTCCACTCACTCACCCACTCACTCACTCCACTCACTCACTCACTCACTCACCCACTCACTCACTCACACCACTCACCCACTCACTCCACTCACTCACTCACCCACTCACCCACTCACTCCACTCACTCACTCACCCACTCACTCACTCCACTCACTCACTCACCCACTCACTCACTCACTCCACTCACTCACTCACCCACTCACTCACTCACTCACTCCACTCACTCCACTCACTCACTCCACTCACTCACTCACTCCACTCACCCACTCACCCACTCACTCACTCACCCACTCACCCACTCACTCCACTCACTCACCCACTCACCCACTCACTCCACTCACTCACTCACCACTCACTCACTCACTCACTCCACTCACTCACTCACCCACTCACCCACTCACTCCACTCACTCACTCACTCACCCACTCACTCACTCACTCCACTCACTCCACTCACTCACTCCACTCACTCACTCACTCACTCACTCCACTCACTCCACTCACTCACTCCACTCACTCACTCACTCACTCCACTCACCCACTCACTCCACTCACTCACTCACCCACTCACTCACTCCACTCACTCCACTCACCCACTCACTCACTCACTCCACTCACTCACCCACTCACTCACTCACTCCACTCACTCACTCACTCACTCCACTCACTCCACTCACTCCACTCACTCACTCCACTCACCCACTCACTCCACTCACTCACTCACCCACTCACTCACTCACCCACTCACTCACTCCACTCACTCACTCACCCACTCACTCACTCCACTCACTCACCCACTCACTCACTCACTCACTCCACTCACCCACTCACTCACTCACTCCACTCACTCACCCACTCACTCACTCACTCCACTCACTCACTCACTCACTCCACTCACTCCACTCACTCACTCACTCCACTCACTCCATTCACTCACTCACTCACTCCACTCACTCCACTCGCTCACTCACTCACCCACTCACTCATTCACTCACTCCACTCACTCACTCACTCCACTCACTCCATTCACTCACTCACCCACCCACCCACTCACTCACTCACTCACCCACTCACTCACTCACTCACTCACTCCACTCACTCACTCACTCCACTCGCTCCACTCACTCACTCGACTCGTGGTCTCTGTGTGCGCACAGACGTAACCAGAACTACCTGGACATCCACTCACTCACTCACTCACCCACTCACTCCACTCACTCACTCACTCCACTCACTCTACTTACTCACTCACTCACTCCACTCACCCACTCACTCACTCCACTCACTCACCCACTCACTCACTCACTCACTCACTCACTCCACTCACTCACTCACTCACTCCACTCACTCACTCCACTCACCCACTCACTCACTCCACTCACTCACCCACTCACTCACTCACTCCACTCACTCACTCACTCCACTCACTCACTCCACTCACTCACTCACTCCACTCACTCCACTCCACTCACTCACTCCACTCCACTCCACTCACTCACCCCACTCACTCCACTCACTCCACTCACTCACTCACTCCACTCACTCCACTCACTCCACTCACTCCACTCACTCACCCCACTCACTCCACTCACTCACCCCACTCACTCCACTCACTCACCCCACTCACTCCACTCACTCACTCCACTCACTCCACTCCACTCACTCACCCCACTCACTCCACTCACTCACTCACTCCACTCACTCACTCCACTCACTCCACTCCACTCACTCACTCACCCCACTCACTCACTCACTCCACTCACTCCACTCACTCACTCACCCACTCACTCACTCACTCACCCACTCACTCACTCACTCACTCACTCCACTCACTCATTCACTCACTCCACTCACTCCACTCACTCACTCACTCACCCACTCACTCACTCACTCCACTCACTCACCCACTCACTCACTCCACTCACTCACTCACTCACCCACTCACTCACTCACCCACTCACCCACTCACTCCACTCACTCACTCACCCACTCACCCACTCACTCCACTCACTCACTCACCCACTCACTCACTCACTCCACTCACTCACTCACCCACTCACTCACTCACTCCACTCACTCACTCACCCACTCACTCACTCACTCCACTCACTCCACTCACTCACTCCACTCACTCACTCACTCACTCCACTCAGCCACTCACCCACTCACTCACTCACCCACTCACCCACTCACTCCACTCACTCACCCACTCACCCACTCACTCCACTCACTCACTCACCCACTCACTCACTCACTCCACTCACTCACTCACCCACTCACCCACTCACTCCACTCACTCACTCACCCACTCACTCACTCACTCCACTCACTCCACTCACTCACTCCACTCACTCACTCACTCACTCCACTCACTCCACTCACTCACTCCACTCACTCACTCACTCCACTCACCCACTCACTCCACTCACTCACTCACCCACTCACTCACTCCACTCACTCCACTCACCCACTCACTCACTCACTCCACTCACTCACCCACTCACTCACTCACTCACTCCACTCACTCACTCACTCCACTCACTCCACTCACTCCACTCACTCACTCCACTCACCCACTCACTCCACTCACTCACTCACCCACTCACTCACTCACCCACTCACTCACTCCACTCACTCACTCACCCACTCACTCACTCCACTCACTCACCCACTCACTCACTCACTCACTCCACTCACCCACTCACTCACTCACTCCACTCACTCACCCACTCACTCACTCACTCCACTCACTCACTCACTCACTCACTCCACTCACTCCACTCACTCCACTCACTCACTCACTCCACTCACTCCATTCACTCACTCACTCACTCACTCCACTCACTCCACTCACTCACTCACTCACCCACTCACTCACTCACTCACTCACTCACTCCACTCACTCACTCACTCCACTCACTCCATTCACTCACTCACCCACCCACTCACTCACTCACTCACCCACTCACTCACTCACTCACTCACTCCACTCACTCACTCACTCCACTCGCTCCACTCACTCACTCACTCACTCCACTCACTCTACTTACTCACTCACTCACTCCACTCCACTCACTCACTCACCCCACTCACTCCACTCACTCCACTCACTCACTCACTCCACTCACTCCACTCACTCCACTCACTCCACTCACTCACCCCACTCACTCCACTCACTCACCCCACTCACTCCACTCACTCACTCCACTCACTCACTCACCCCACTCACTCCACTCACTCACTCACTCCACTCACTCACTCCACTCACTCCACTCCACTCACTCACTCCACTCACTCCACTCCACTCACTCACTCACCCCACTCACTCACTCACTCACTCCACTCACTCCACTCACTCACTCCACTCACTCACTCCACTCACTCACTCACTCCACTCACTCCACTCCACTCACTCACTCACCCCACTCACTCACTCCACTCACTCCACTCCACTCACTCACTCACCCCACTCACTCCACTCATCCACTCACTCACTCCACTCACTCCACTCACTCACTCGACTCGTGGTCTCTGTGTGTGCACAGACGTAACCAGAACTACCTGGACATCCTGCGCTTCCTGTCGCTGGGCGACAAGCGGCTGAGCTCCTTTGACATCACCAGCCGCTTCACGCACCTCTTCTGGTTCGGAGACCTCAACTACCGTCTCGACATGGACGTGCAGGTGAGCGTCACCACGGTGACACTCACCGTGGCGGTACACACAGCGGTACACACAGCGGTACTCAGAGCGGTACTCACAGCGGGACTCACAGCGGTACACAGAGCGGTACTCACAGTGGTACACACAGCGGTACTCACAGCGGTACTCACAGCGGTACACACAGCGGTACACACAGCGGGACTCACAGCGGTACACACAGCGGTACACAGAGCGGTACTCACAGTGGTACACACAGCGGTACTCACAGCGGGACTCACAGCGGTACACAGAGCGGTACTCACAGTGGTACACACAGCGGTACACACAGCGGTACACACAGCGGTACTCACAGCGGTACACACAGCGGTACTCACAGCGGTACTCACAGCGGTACTCACAGCGGTACTCACGGCGGTACACACGGCGGTACTCACAGCGGTACTCACAGTGGTACTCACAGTGGTACTCAGTGGTACACACAGTGGTACTCACAGCGGTACACACAGCGGTACTCAGTGGTACGCACAGTGGTACTCACAGCGGTACACACGGCGGTACACACAGCGGTACACACAGTGGTACTCAGTGGTACACACAGCGGTACTCACAGTGGTACTCACAGCGGTACACACAGTGGTACTCAGTGGTACACACAGCGGTACTCACAGCGGTACTCAGTGGTACTCACAGTGGTACTCACAGCGGCACACACGGCGGTACACACAGTGGTACTCAGTGGTACACACAGCGGTACTCACAGCGGTACACACAGTGGTACTCAGTGGTACACACAGCGGTACTCACAGCGGTACTCACAGCGGTACACACAGTGGTACTCAGTGGTACACACAGCGGTACTCACAGCGGTACTCACAGCGGTACACACAGCGGTACTCACAGCGGTACACACAGTGGTACTCAGTGGTACACACAGCGGTACTCACAGCGGTACACACAGTGGTACTCAGTGGTACACACAGCGGTACTCACAGCGGTACACACAGTGGTACTCAGTGGTACACACAGCGGTACTCACAGCGGTACTCACAGCGGTACACACAGTGGTACTCAGTGGTACACACAGCGGTACTCACAGCGGTACTCACAGCGGTACACACAGTGGTACTCAGTGGTACACACAGCGGTACTCACAGCGGTACTCACAGCGGTACACACAGTGGTACTCACAGCGGTACACACAGCGGTGCTCACAGTGGTACTCACAGCGGTACACACAGTGGTACTCACAGCGGTACACACAGCGGTACTCACAGCGGTACTCACAGCGGTACACACAGTGGTACTCACAGCGGTACACACAGTGGTACTCACAGCGGTACACACAGCGGTACTCACAGCGGTACTCACAGCGGTACACACAGTGGTACTCAGTGGTACACACAGCGGTACTCACAGCGGTACTCACAGCGGTACACACAGTGGTACACACAGCGGTACACACAGCGGGACTCACAGTGGTACTCAGTGGTACTCACAGTGGTACACACAGCGGTACACACAGCGGTACACACAGCGGTACACACAGTGGTACTCAGTGGTACTCACAGTGGTACTCACAGCGGTACACACAGTGGTACTCACAGTGGTACACACAGCGGGACTCACAGTGGTACTCAGTGGTACTCACAGTGGTACTCACAGCGGTACACACAGTGGTACTCACAGTGGTACTCACAGCGGTACACACAGCGGGACTCTCAGTGGTACTCAGTGGTACTCACAGTGGTACACACAGTGGTACTCACAGTGGTACACACAGCGGTACACACAGCGGTACTCACAGCGGTACACACAGCGGTACTCACAGCGGTACACTCGGCGGTACACACAGCGGTACACACAGTGGTACTCAGTGGTACACACAGTGGTACACACAGTGGTACTCACAGTGGTACACACAGCGGTACACACAGCGGTACTCACAGCGGTACACACAGCGGTACACACAGTGGTACACACAGTGGTACTCACAGTGGTACTCAGTGGTACACACAGCGGTACACACAGCGGTACTCACAGCGGTGCACACAGCGGTACTCACAGCGGTACTCACAGCGGTACACACAGCGGTACTCACAGCGGTACTCACAGCGGTACACACAGCGGTACTCACAGCGGTACACTCGGCGGTACTCACAGCGGTACTCACAGCGGTACACACAGCGGTACACACAGCGGTACTCACAGCGGTACACTCGGCGGTACTCACAGCGGTACACACAGCGGTACACACAGCGGTACTCAGAGCGGTACACACAGCGGTACACACAGCGGTACACACAGCGGTACTCACAGCGGTACACTCGGCGGTACACACAGCGGTACACACAGCGGTACACACAGCGGTACACACAGCGGTACTCACAGCGGTACTCACAGCGGTACACACAGCGGTACACACAGCGGTACACTCGGCGGTACACACAGCGGTACTCACAGCGGTACACTCGGCGGTACTCACAGCGGTACACACAGCGGTACACACAGCGGTACTCACAGCGGTACACTCGGCGGTACTCACAGCGGTACACACAGCTGTACTCACAGCGGTACTCACAGCGGTACACACAGCGGTACTCACAGCGGTACACACAGCGGTACTCACAGCGGTACACACAGCGGTACACACAGCGGTACTCACAGCGGTACACTCGGCGGTACACTCGGCGGTACTCACAGCGGTACACACAGCGGTACTCACAGCGGTACTCACAGCGGTACACACAGCGGTACTCACAGCGGTACTCACAGCGGTACACACAGCGGTACACACAGCGGTACTCACAGCGGTACACTCGGCGGTACACTCGGCGGTACTCACAGCGGTACACACAGCGGTACACACGGCGGTACACTCGGCGGTACACACGGCGGTACACACAGCGGTACTCACAGCGGTACACACAGCGGTACACACAGCGGTACACACGGCGGTACACTCGGCGGTACTCACAGCGGTGCACACAGCGGGACGGAGTCGCACGCGCCGCGTAACCGGCATGCCCCCCGCCGCGCTGCAGGAGATCATGGCGCACATCAACAAGAAGGAGTTTGATGCGCTGCTCAAGGTGGATCAGCTCAACCTGGAGAGGGAGAAGAGCAAGATCTTCTTGCGCTTCAGTGAGTCTCCCCGCCCCGTGTCCCCGTGTCCCCCCCGTGTGTGTCCCCCCTGTGTGTCTCTGTGTCTCCGTGTCCACCTTGTGTGTCCCCACGTGTCCCCCCTGTGTGTCCCCCCGTGTCCCCGTGTCTACCCAGGTGTCCACGTGTCTACTCGGGTGTCCCCGTGTGTCCACGTGTCCCCGTGTCCCCCCACGTGTCTCCGTGTCCCCCTTGCGTGTGTCCCCCCTGTGTGTCTCTGTGTCTCCGTGTCCCCCTTGTGTGTCCCCACGTGTCCCCCCTGTGTGTCCCCACGTGTCCCCCCTGTGTGTCCCCACGTATCCCCGTGTCTACCCGGGTGTCCACGTGTCTACTCGGGTGTCCCCGTGTGTCCACGTGTCCCCGTGTCCCCCCACGTGTCTCCGTGTCCCCCCTGTGTGTCTCTGTGTCTCCGTGTCCCCCTTGTGTGTCCCCACGTGTCCCCCCTGTGTGTCCCCACGTGTCCCCCCTGTGTGTCCCCACGTATCCCCGTGTCTACCCGGGTATCCACGTGTCTACTCGGGTGTCCCCGTGTGTCCACGTGTCCCCGTGTCCCCCCACGTGTCTCTGTGTCCCCCTTGTGTGTCCCAACGTGTCCCCCCTGTGTGTCCCCACGCGTCCCCTGTGAGTGTCCGTGTGTCTCCGTCTTTCTCCGTGTGTCTCCGTCTCTCCCCGTGTGTCCCTGCGTGATGTTGTTGACGGTGTTCGTCTTGATGATGTTGATGATGCCGGCGGCGATGATGGCGATGATGACGATGATGACGATGATGATGACGACGTTGATGTCATCCCCTAGATGAGGAGGACATCAGTTTCCCCCCCACGTACAGATACGAGCGCGGCACCCGCGACTCCTACGCCTGGCAGAAGTTCAAGACCACCGGGGTGAGGGGCGGCCACACCACACTCGGCCACACAACACTCGGCCACACCATCTTGCCCACACTACTGTGACCATGCTGCCACGCCACTCCGTCCACACCGATAAGGTCACACCATCCATGACACACCACCACGGTCACACCGTTATGGCCACATCACCCCTATCAGACCACCCCTATCACACCACCCACACCACACCACCCCTACCACACCACCCCTACCACACCACCCCTACCACACCACCTCTACCACACCACCCACACCACACCACCTCTACCACACCACCCCTACCACACCACCCCTACCACACCACCTCTACCACACCACCTCTACCACACCACCTCTACCACACCATCTCTACCACACCACCCCTACCACACCACCGCTACCACACCACCCCTACCACACCACCCCTACTACACCACCGCTACCACACCACCCCTACCACACCACCACTGCCACACCACCTGGCTACCCGAGTTCGCATTCACAGCCAACATCCAAACCGGTCCTGGGCCTCCCCTAGGTCAACGCAGCCTTAAATGAGTACCTGGTGCGGTGGTGTAGTAAACATCGCCACTGGGGAGACAAAGGCGACCGAGCGTGGTGATGGCCACCCACCCACTGCTGCTCGCTCGCAGCACTTGCCCCAACAGTCTGGTGAGACTACACGGGGGATCTTTGTCTTTGTCCACAGGTGCGTGTGAATGTGCCGTCGTGGTGTGACCGCATCTTGTGGAAGTCGTACCCTGAGACGCACATTGTGTGCAACTCCTACGGTGAGCGAGAGCCCAGCAGGGCCACCCACACCAACATGGCCACCCACACCAACATGGCCACCCACACCAACATGGCCACCCACACCAACATGGCCACCACCAACATGGCCACCCACACCAACATGGCCACCACCACCAACATGGCCACCCACACCAACATGGCCACCACTACCAACATAACCACCCACACCAACATGGCCACCACCAACATGGCCACCCACACCAACATGGCCACCCACACCAACATGGCCACCCACACCAACATGGCCACCACCACCAACATGGCCACCACCAACATGGCCACCCACACCAACATGGCCACCACCAACATGGCCACCCACACCAACATGGCCACCCACACCAACATGGCCACCACCACCAACATGGCCACCCACACCAACATGGCCACCACCACCAACATGGCCACCCACACCAACATGGCCACCCACACCAACATGGCCACCCACACCAACATGGCCACCACCACCAACATGGCCACCACCAACATGGCCACCCACACCAACATGGCCACCACCAACATGGCCACCCACACCAACATGGCCACCCACACCAACATGGCCACCACCACCAACATGGCCACCACCAACATGGCCACCCACACCAACATGGCCACCACCAACATGGCCACCCACACCAACATGGCCACCCACACCAACATGGCCACCACCACCAACATGGCCACCCACACCAACATGGCCACCCACACCAACATGGCCACCCACACCAACATGGCCACCACCACCAACATGGCCACCACCAACATGGCCACCCACACCAACATGGCCACCACCAACATGGCCACCCACAACAACATGGCCACCCACACCAACATGGCCACCACCACCAACATGGCCACCACCACCAACATGGCCACCACCAACATGGCCACCACCACCAACATGGCCACCCACACCAACATGGCCACCACCACCAACATGGCCACCCACACCAACATGGCCACCACCACCAACATGGCCACCCACACCAACATGGCCACCACCACCAACATGGCCACCCACACCAACATGGCCACCACCAACATGGCCACCACCACCAACATGGCCACCACCACCAACATGGCCTCCCACACCAACATGGCCACCACCAACATGGCCACCCACACCAACATGGCCACCACCAACATGGCCACCACCACCAGCATGGCCACCACCACCAACATGGCCACCACCACCAATATGGCCACCCACACCAACATGGCCACCACTAACATGGCCACCACCACCAACATGGCCACCACCACCACCACCAACATGGCCTCCCACACCAACATGGCCACCACCATCACCAATGCCACCACCACCAGCATGGCCACCACCACCAATATGGTCACCACCACCAATATGGTCACCACCACCACCACTAACATGGCCACCACCACCAATGCCACCACCACCAGCATGGCCACCACCACCAATATGGTCACCACCACCAATATGGTCACCACCACCAACATGGCCACCACCACCAACATGGCCACCACCACCACCAACATGGCCTCCCACACCAACATGGCCACCACCACCACCAATGCCACCACCACCAGCATGGCCACCACCACCAATATGGTCACCACCACCAACATGGTCACCACCACCAACATGGTCACCACCACCAGCAGGGCCTCCCACACCAACATGGCCACCACCACCACCACCAACATGGCCACCACCACCACCAATATGGCCACCACCAACACCACCACCAACATGGCCACCACCACCAACATGGCCACCACCACCAACATGGCCACCACCACCAACATGGCCACCCACACCAACATGGCCACCACCACCAGCAGGTTCTCCCACACCAAAATGGCCACCACTCGTCTTGCCACCTGTCCTTGAGTTGGCTGCTGTGTTTGGGTGGAAGGAATTGGGATGCACTGAGATCTGGGGGTATTGTGTTGAACTTTATATTGCAGAACACTGCACAGTTCTTATAGGCCTAGAGTAACTAAGAAAACTGCCCCGGTTTGCTGTATGGTGGCAAAAAGGGTAGCAACCCTTGCCACCACCAACATGGCCACCACCAACATGGCTGCTGACACTCCATTGACCACCGCCATGTCTGTAGCTACCATAGCAACCACCAACATGGCTGCTGACACTTCATTGAACTCCGCCATGTGTGTAGCTACCATAGCAACCAGCAAAATGGCTTCTGACACTCCATTAAACTCCGCCATGTGTGTAGCTAGCATTGGAACCAACAACATGGCTCCTGATACTCCATTGACCACTGCCATGTGTGTAGCTACCATAGCAACCACCAACATGGCTGCTGACACTCTATTGACCACCGCCATGTCTGTAGCTACCATAGCAACCAGCAAAATTGCTCCTGACACTCCATTGACCACCGCCATATGTGCAGGTACTATAGCAACCACCAGCATGGCTGCTGACACTCCATTGACCACCGCCATCTCTGTCTTTACCATAGCAACCAGCAAAATGGCTGCTGACACTCCATTGACCGTCGCCACGTTTGTAGCTACCATAGCAACCACCAACATGGCTGCTGACACTTCATTGACCGTCGCCATATGTGTAGCTACCATAGCAACCACCTACATGGCTGCTGACACTCCACTCACCACCGCCATGTGTGTAGCTACCATAGCAACCACCAACATGGCTGCTGACACTCCATTGACCACCACCATGTTTGTAGCTACCATAGCAACCACCAACATGGCTGCTGCGTTGCCTCAGTAACTGGCTGTTCGTGAGCTCTTGTTATCATCATCAGTACCAACCAGTTAGCTGTTCTTAACGAGCCCTCGTTATCATTGTTGGCATTGCCACGGTAACTGGTTGCTCATGGACTCTTATCAGCATCAGAAGCGTCCCGTTAGCTGGTTGCTAACGAGCTCTCGTTATCATAATCATCAGTCTTCCCTTATTATTGTCGGTGTTGCCTCGGTAACTGGTTGCTCGTGGGCTTATGATATCACCATCAGTACCGTCCCCTATAACTGGTTGCTAACGAGCTCTCATTGTCATCGTTGGCGTCGCCTCGGTAACTGGTTGCTAAGCAGCTGTGTTTGATTGGCAGGCTGCACGGACGACATCGTGACGAGCGACCACTCCCCGGTGTTCGCCACCTACGAGGTCGGGGTCACCTCTCAGTTCGTCTCCAAGAAGGGTGAGACCCCCACAGAGACCCCCAGAGACCCCCACAGAGACCCCCCCAGAGACCCCCAGAGACACCCACAGAGACACCCACAGAGACCCCCACAGAGACCCCCACAGAGACCCCCAGAGACCCCCACAGAGACACCCACAGAGACACCCACAGAGACCCCCACAGAGACCCCCACAGAGACCCCCGCAGAGACCCCCGCAGAGACCCCCGCAGAGACCCCCGCAGAGACCCCCGCAGAGACCCCCGCAGAGACCCCCGCAGAGACCCCCGCAGAGACCCCCGCAGAGACCCCTGCAGAGACCCCCCATTGAACCCCACAGAGTCTATGGGGCACGGTGGGGGGTAGTTGGGGGGGGCCTGTGTGTGTCTGTCCTGTGTGTGAGTGTACATGGGTGACCCTAAGTGTGTGTGTCACTTTGTGGCAGTGTGTATAACCGTGTATACTCATGTGAGTGTGTGTACCTGTGTGTGTGTACCCGTGTGTGGGCGTACCCATGTGTGTGTGTACCTGTGTGTGTGTGTGTGTACCTGTGTGTGTGTGTGTGTACCTGTGTGTGTGTGTACCTGTGTGTGTGTGTGTGTACCTGTGTGTGTGTGTGTGTACCCGTGTGTGTGTGTGTACCTGTGTGTGTGTGTACCTGTGTGTGTGTGTGTGTACCTGTGTGTGTGTGTGTACCTGTGTGTGTGTGTACCTGTGTGTGTGTGTGTGTACCTGTGTGTGTGTGTGTGTACCCGTGTGTGTGTGTACCCATGTGTGTGTCTACCCGTGTGGGGAGCGGTAGTGTAGTGGTTAGCGTGCTGCGCTACAAACCTGGTGACCCAGGTTCGATTCCTGCTCATGGCTAACACCGGTAACGATTATCTGAATTGGTCCTGGGCCTCCCCTAGGTCGACTCAGCCTGAAATGAGTACCTGGTGCGGTGTGTAGTAAACATCGCCACTAGGGAGACAAAAGCGTGTCCCATTCCGGCCTTCATAGGTGCTCGCTTAACTGCACTTGCCAAAACAGTCTGTCCAGGCTATACGGGGGATCTTTGTCTTTGTATCGCCGTGTGCGCAGGCTCTGCGGACGAGTCTCACATCGAGCTGGAGAGCGTCGAGGCCATCGTCAAGACGACGAGCCGCACCAAGTTCTTCCTGGAGTTCTACTCCAGCTGCCTGGAGGGTCAGAAACCCATCGACTACTTACACAGAGACCCACAGATTACTCACAGAGAGACCCACAGATTACTCACAGAGAGACCCACAGATTACTCACAGAGAGACCCACAGATTACTCACAGAGAGACCCGTAGGCTCAAACAGAGACCCATAGACTACTCGCACAGAGATCTATAACCTACTCACATGGAGACCCTTACACTACTTACACAGAGACCCATGGACTACTCACACAGAGACCCACAGATTACTCACAGAGAGACCCGTAGGCTCAAACGGAGACCCATAGACTACTCGCACAGAGATCTATAACCTACTCACATGGAGACCCTTACACTACTTACACAGAGACCCATAGACTACTCACAGAGAGACCCGTAGGCTCAAACGGAGACCCATAGACTCACACAGAGACTCGTAGACTCACAGAGACCCATTGACACACAGAGACCTAGAGACCTGTAGACTCACACAGAGACCTATAGACTCACACAGAGACCCATTGACTCACACAGAGACTCGTAGACTCACAGAGACCCATTGACACACAGAGACCTGTAGACTCACACAGAGACCTATAGACTCACACAGAGACCTATAGACTCACACAGAGACTCCTAGACTCACAGAGACCCATTGACACACAGAGACCTAGAGACTCACACAGAGACCTATAGACTCACACAGAGACCCATTGACTCACACAGAGACCCACTGACTCACACAGAGACTCGTAAACTCACACAGAGACCCATTGACTCACAGAGACCCCAGCTCACATAGAGACCCACCCCCAATTAGCACGGTTGGCTATGTATGGTGCATAAGAAGTCCAACATACTTACAGCCGCCCTGCAATGAGATGTGATTGATGCTGCTGCTGATGCTGCTGCTGTTACTGCTGCTATTACTGCTGATGATTCTGCTCGTCCTGTTACTGCTGATTCTACTGATGCTGCTGCTGTTATTGCCACTGCTACTGATTCTGCTTGTGCTGTGACTATTGCGGATGCTGCTGATGCTGCTGCCGATGGCGGCGGTGGTGGTGGACATGGTGGCGATGGAGGTGGTTGGTGGTGGGGGTGGTGGTGGTGGTGCAAAACAACCCCCTACCTCCTCGGTGGTGCCGGGCGGTAATGTTGTGGTGGATGTCAGCAGTGCCATGGAGGGAAGACCAATTCCATATCGGCCATTCTTCGTCATGGTGCTTGTGGCCACTACAGCAGCCAAATGGGGGCTCTGGAAGGGTGCGAGTGGCTGGTAAACCCTCCACCTTCAATTTAAACTACCATTGAACCTTGTGAAAATATAAAATTAAGCTTGTGCCGGAGGCCCCGGGGGGACAGGCATCGATCACGTCTCCTGGCCCACCCCCATTTGGCGGAGCCAGGAGTGGACACGTTGAAGGAATCCTTACCCTCGAAGTTCCTCCAGAAACGCTCGCTGTGGAGGAGAGGCTGCCACTCCTCTGTCGGGAGCTGGACCGGTACCGCTTGGGTCTTTACGGTATTCAGGAGGTCCGGTGGACCGGCTCTAGCTCCAGTCACCATGAGTGGTGGACAGTCCTCTACTCGGGGCAGGAGACTGCCAAACAACAAGGAGTGGCTCTTCTTATGAACAAAAGAATGAAGGGGGTGTGGGATCGTGGTGGTGAGGTGTGGGAAGCTGTAAGCCCCAGGCTACTGTGGAATCATCTTCCCATCAACCAGAGGCGAGGAGTGGTGGTCGTGGTTATTTATGGCCCCCACTGAAGATGAACATCAGTGGAGGGATGCAGGCAAGGCTGATGTGTCAAGATGCCTTTCATGACCTCCTGTCACAGGTGCTAGCTAAAGTGACCCCTCGGGATAGAGTAATCTTGTTGGGTAACTTCAATGCCCGAGTTGGTCATGATGCTCGCACCTGGTCTGGAGTGATTGGAACGCATGGGCCAGATCAGCTCAATAACAACAGTAGGAGGCTCCTAGACTTCTGTGCAGCCCATGGGCTTGTAATTACCAACACGATGTACCAGCATTGACGCATCCACACAACATCATGGATGAATACCGGGTTCAAGCAAGAACATCTGCTGGACTATATAGTGACGGAACAGAAGATGCGGGCCCATGTCCTTGAAACCAGGAGTTCCTGTGGAGCTGATCTGTCCACTGACCATTGGCTTGTCATCTGTAAGATGCGCCTGCCATTCTTACACTCTGGTGGTGGGTATACATCTAGGATCTCATTAAACCCCACAATGGCCTGGTCTCAGCTAGCTGATAAAAGTTGCAAGCAAGAATTGAATCATCGCTTGCGGCTGGGGTTGGCATCGTCCCCCACTACTCCGGATGCCGAGGGAAAATGGGCGAGGTTTAGGACTGAAGCTCATGTAACTGCAATGGCTACTTGAGGTACATGGTCCAGACCTCCCCAGAGACCCTGGCTGACAGAGGAGGTGATCAAGCTGGCTGATAAAAAGCGACAGGCCCATTCCTGCCGTCTACAGCATCCCACGTCGGAGATTGAGGAGGCTTCCCGCAACATTCGCTCGGAGGTTCGGAGAGCCGTGAGGCGCTGAACGGATGGGTGGTGGTCGCGGGTTGCTGAGGAGATGGAGTCTGCCTCAGTCGCCCACAATCACTAATCACTATTTAACTCCATCAAAAAAGTAACTTGCCATGCCACACCTATCATCATCATTCGGGGAAAGAAAGGTGGTCCGATCTCCGACCCCCAGGAACAGGTTTGCGAATTTGCTGAGCATTTCTGTGAGGTCTTGGGGAGGGGAAATCCCTCAGCCTAAAACACATCATGGGGCAATGTGGGGATGACCCTGCTGAGGGTGCAGTGCCTCTAATATTGGAAGAAGTAGTCACCCCCCGTGGCTGAAGTGCCATCTTTTGAGCAAGTACGCAAGTTGATCCAGAGTCTGAGACCAGGAAAAGCGCCGAGCTGAGATGATGATCTCCCAAGTAAAATGCTGAGGAAGGGTGGCATTTGTGTGCAGACTGCCCTACATGACATCATTATGAGTCTGGACCACTGGACAGGTCCCACAGGATTGGATTGATGCCCTGCTAGTCCCCCTCTTTAAGAAGGAGGACCGCACAGGTTGTAACAACTACAGGGGCATCTCCCGCTTCAGTGTGCCAGGAAAGGTCCTGGCAAGGATTATTCAACATCGCCTTGCTAGGCACGCTGAGGAGAGGCTTGCGGAGCCCCAATGCGGTTTCAGGAAAGGGCGGTCCTGCACAGATGCCATATATTCTGTCCGTCTGCTACAGCAGAGGTGTAGGGAATGCCAACAAGACCTACATCTCTGCTTTATTGACCTGGTCAAGGCCTATGTTACCATAAATAGGCCTGGGCTCTGGGGTGTTCTTTGCTTTCGGAGTCCCTGCCTCTTTGCTCACGATCATTAAGGACCTTCATGATGGTGGGCAGGCTCGGGTAAAACTACGTGGCTGGGATTATGAGCCATTCCCTATTCACCTTGGGGTGTGACAGGGATATCCTCTGGCTCCCATATTATATAACATCCTTTTTGACCACGTAGTTTGTGAAGCCTTCTAATGCTGTACGAGCAAAATCTCCATCTGGTACAGATATAATGGGAGGCCGATCGTTGCCCGGGTGCGGTCAAGGGATGGCTCCCTATTGCTCAACCACGTTATGTATGCCAATGATCTGGTAATTGCTGCTCACTCAGAGTAAGAGTTGGAGGTGCTGCTGATGAACCTGGAGTGTGCCACTAAGAGGTGGGGCCTTACCATCAGCCCCACAAAAACTAAGCACCTGCCTGTGTATTTTGTGCCATCAAACAATCCACCCCCTCACCTCCCCATTGGTGATGGGGCAGTTGTGGAGAGAGTGGGGAGTTTTTCATATCTGGGCAGTGTGCTTATGACCAGTTCAGGTTTGACAGCAGAGGTCTCGATCCGATTCAGTCGAGCAGAATTATCTTTTCATCGACTGCGTAACGCTGTGTGGACGCTACCTGGGTCTGTCGCTCCGCACGAAGCTTCAGGTCTTCTTGGCCATGGTCATACCCACCCTTCTCAATGCTTGTGATACGTGGACCCCCCTAATGGAACATCTTCGCTGGTTAGAAACATTTATGCTGGCCTACCAACGATCCATCCTGGGTTTAGAGATGGAGTGATGTGGTATGAGAGGATGTGGAGCTGAGTGGACTTGCCAATGACCGGTACCAGCGGTGTCAAGATCGGCCTCTGTGGAGGAGGCTCGTGAAGGACGCTACTGGGCAGTTGGAGGCAGTCGCCCTCCAGCAACAACAACGGAGGGCGGAGGAGCGACGCTCACAACAACGAGCGGAGCGCCGGGCGGCTAAAATACAGCAAGTTGGTACAGTAGGGGGCACAGGTGGTGCATCGGCCAGTCATCATGGTCATCTCAATCAGTCGATCCATGGCACCTGCTGGGTCTGTCCCGTGAACTGCCAGCGGGCGTTCCACACTTCACGTGGCCTCAAAACGCACTTAGCCTGGCACAAGCGTCGTGGTGACGTCACCGCCACTTAGTGGCGAATGGCAGTTGTTGTTGGTGTTGTTGACGACTGGGATGTTGGTGGCATGCAGTGTGTGGTGGAGTTGACGGTGGTGGTGGTGCTGGTGGTGGTGGTGGTGCTGGTGGTGCTGGTAGTGGTGCTGGTGGTGGTGCTGGTGGTGCTGGTGGTGGTGGTGATGGTGGTGCTGATGGTGGTGGTGGTGATGGTGGTGCTGATGGTGGTGATGGTAGTGGTGATGGTGGTGCTGATGGTGGTGCTGGTGGTGATGGTGGTGCTGATGGTTGTGCTGGTGGTGGTGGTGGTGCTGATGGTAGTGGTGGTGCTGATGGTGGTGGTGGTGCTGATGGTGGTGGTGGTGTCCGGTGTGACCAGGTCCGTGCAAGAGTGGCGAGAATGACAGCCAGCAGAGTGAGGTCGCCAACTTCCTCAAGGTCGGCTGGTCCCAGCTGCAGCTGCCACTGGTGAGCGGCGCGCCGGGAGCCTCACTCACCCTCTCTCACTCGCTCGCTCACCCTCTCTCGCTCACTCTCTCTCGCTCACTCACTCACTCACTCTCGCTCACTCTCTCACTCACTCTCATACTCTCTCACTCTCACTCGCTCGCTCACCCTCTCTCGCTCACTCACTCACTCACTCTCGCTCACTCTCTCACTCACTCTCATACTCTCTCACGCTCGCTTACTCTCTCTCGCTCACTCTCACCCTCGCTCACTCACTCTCTCTCACACTCACTCACGCTCACTCACTCTCGCTCGCTCTCTCTCACACTCTCTCACACTCACCCTCTCTCGCTCGCTCGCTCGCTCGCTCTCTCGCTCTCTCTCACTCTCTCTCACTTTCTCATTCACTCGCGCTCAACCTCTCTCTCGCTCACTCTCTCACGCTCTCTCACTCTCTCTCGCTCACTCACTCTCTCTCACCCTCTCTCGCTGTCTCTCACTCACTCTCTCTGTCCCCGTCTCTCTCTCTCTCGCTGTCTCTCACGCTGTCTCTCAGTCTGTCTGTCTCTGTCTCTCTCCGTCTCTCTCTCTCTCTCGCTGTCTCTCACTCTGTCTCTCTGTCTGTCTCTCTCCGTCTCTCTCCATCTCTCTCTCTCGCTGTCTCTCACGCTGTCTCTCAGTCTGTCTGTCTCTGTCTCTCTCCGTCTCTCTCTCTCTCGCTGTCTCTCACTCTGTCTCTCCCTGCTCTCTCGCTTTCTGTAACAAGTGTGGGGAGCGGTAGCGTAGCGGTTAGCGCTACGAACCTGGCGACCCGAGTTCAATCCCCGCTCACGGCCAACACCAAGGACGGTGATCTCAACCGGTCCTGGGCATCCCTGAGGTCGACTCAGCCTCAAATGAGTACCTGGTGCAGTGTGTAAACATCGCCACTGGGGAGACAAAGGCGGTGTTGGCCAGCCACCCCCTCGTGTGCCGTGCCGGGCTTCATAGGTGCTCGCTAACAGCACTTGCCCCTACAATCTGTTAAGGCTACACGGGGGATCTTTGTCCTTGTGTAACGAGTATAAGGTGCTTGTCATGTACATCGTGCACAATGCATGTTGTGTACATCGTGTACACTGAGTGTGTGTACAGTGTGTGTGTACATTGCGTGTGTGTGTACACTGTGTGTGTGTGTACATTGTGTGTGTGTGTACACTGTGTGTGTGTGTGTACACTGTGTGTGTGTATATTGTGTGTGTGTGTACACTGTGTGTGTGTACATTGTGTGTGTGTGTACATTGTGTGTGTGTGTACACTGTGTGTGTGTGTGTACACTGTGTGTGTGTATATTGTGTGTGTGTGTACACTGTGTGTGTGTATATTGTGTGTGTGTGTACATTGTGTGTGTGTACACTGTGTGTGTGTACACTGTGTGTGTACACTGTGTGTGTACATTGTGTGTACACTGCGTGTGTACACTGTGTGTATACACTGTGTGTGTGTACACTGTGTGTGTGTGTACACTGTGTGTGTGTGTACACTGTGTGTGTGTACACTGTGTGTGTACATTGTGTGTACACTGTGTGTGTATATTGTGTGTGTGTGTACACTGTGTGTTTGTACACTGTGTGTGTGTACACTGTGTGTATACATTGTGTGTGTATACATTGTGTGTGTGTACACTGTGTGTGTGTACACTGTGTGTGTGTACACTGTGTGTGTGTACATTGTGTGTGTGTACATTGTGTGTGTACACTGGATGTGTGTATACATTGTGTGTGTGTGTGTACACTGCGTGTGTGTGTACACTGCGTGTGTGTGTACACTGCGTGTGTGTGTACACTGCGTGTGTGTATGTTCACTGTGTGTGTACACTGCGTATGTATACATTGTGTGTGTGTGTGTACACTGTGTGTGTGTACACTGTGTGTGTGTGTACACTGCGTGTGTGTACATTGTGTGTGTACACTGCGTGTGTGTGCATTGTGTGTGTGTGTGTGCACTGAGTGTGTGTACATTGTGTGTGTATGTACATTGTGTGTGTGTACACTGCGTGTGTATACATTGTGTGTGTGTACACTGTGTGTGTGTGTACACTGTGTGTGTGTATACATTGTGTGTGTGTACACTGCGTGTGTGTGTACACAGTGTGTGTGTACAATGTGTGTGTGTGTACACTGTGTGTATACATTGTGTGTGTGTGTACACTGCGTGTGTGTACATTGTGTGTGTGTACACTGTGTGTGTGTACACCGTGTGTGTGTACACTGCGTGTGTGTGTACACTGCGTGTGTGTACACTGCGTGAGTGTACACTGCGTTTGTGTACACTGCGTGTGTGAACACTGCATGTGTATACATTGTGTGTGTACACTGTGTGTACACTGCGTGTGTGTGTACACTGTGTGTACACTGCGTGTGTGTGTACGCTGTGTGTATACATTGTGTGTGTGTACATTGTGTATACACTGAGTGTGTGTACACTGCGTGTGTGTATACTGTGTGTATACATTGTGTGTGTACACTGTGTGTGTGCACTGAGTGTGTGTACATTGTGTGTGTGTGTGTACACTGTGTGTGTGTACACTGAGTGTGTATACATTGTGTGTGTACATTGTGTGTACACTGTGTGTGTGTGCACTGAGTGTGTGTACACTGTGTGTGTGTACATTGTGTGTGTACATTGTGTGTGTACATTGTGTGTGTACATTGTGTGTACACTGCGTGTGTGTACACTGCGTGTGTGTGTACATTGTGTGTGTGTGTACACAGTGTGTGTGTGTACACAGTGTGTGTGTGTGCACTGAGTGTGTGTACACTGTGTGTGTGTGTACACTGTGTGTGTGTGTACACTGTGTGTGTGTGTACATTGTGTGTGTGTACACTGTGTGTGTATATTGTGTGTGTGTGTACACTGTGTGTGTACACTGTGTGTATACATTGTGTGTGTGTACATTGTGTGTACACTGTGTGTGTACATTGTGTGTGTGTACACTGTGTGTGTACACTGTGTGTATACATTGTGTGTGTGTACATTGTGTGTGTGTACATTGTGTGTGTGTACACTGTGTGTGTGTACACTGTGTGTATACATTGTGTGTGTATACATTGTGTGTGTGTACATTGTGTGTGTGTACACTGTGTGTGTGTGCATTGTGTGTGTGTACATTGTGTGTGTACACTGGATGTGTGTATACATTGTGTGTGTGTGTGTGTACACTGCGTGTGTGTGTGTGTTCACTGTGTGTGTACACTGCGTATGTGTACATTGTGTGTGTGTGTGTACACTGTGTGTGTGTGTGTACACTGTGTGTGTGTACACTGTGTGTGTGTACACTGTGTGTGTGTGTACACTGTGTGTGTGTGTACACTGCGTGTGTGTACATTGTGTGTGTACACTGCGTGTGTGTGTACACTGCGTGTGTGTGTACAATGTGTGTGTGTACACTGTGTGTATACATTGTGTGTGTGTGTGTACACTGCGTGTGTGTGTGTGTTCACTGTGTGTGTGTGCACTGAGTGTGTGTAAATTGTGTGTGTGTGTACACTGCGTGTGTGTGTGTTCACTGTGTGTGTGTGTACACTGAGTGTGTGTACATTGTGTGTGTGTACACTGTGTGTGTGTGTGTACACTGCGTGTGTGTGTGTACACTGTGTGTACACTGCGTGTGTGTGTACGCTGTGTGTATACATTGTGTGTGTGTACACTGAGTGTGTATACATTGTGTGTATACATTGTGTGTGTGTACACTGAGTGTGTGTACACTGCGTGTGTGTATACTGTGTGTGTACACTGTGTGTGTGTGCACTGAGTGTGTGTACACTGTGTGTGTGTACACTGACTGTGTATACATTGTGTGTGTACATTGTGTGTACACTGTGTGTGTGTGCACTGAGTGTGTGTACACTGTGTGTGTGTACATTGTGTGTGTGTACATTGTGTGTGTACATTGTGTGTACACTGCGTGTGTGTACATTGTGTGTGTACATTGTGTGTGTACATTGTGTGTGTACATTGTGTGTACACTGCGTGTGTGTATACTGCGTGTGTGTGTACACTGTGTGTATACATTGTGTGTGTGTGTACACAGTGTGTGTGTGCACTGAGTGTGTGTACACTGAGTGTGTGTACATTGTGTGTGTGTGTACACTGCGTGTGTGTGTGTTCACTGTGTGTGTGTACATTGTGTGTGTACACTGAGTGTGTGTACATTGTGTGTGTGTACACTGCGTGTGTGCACACTGCGTGTGTGTACACTGCGTGTGTGTACACTGTGTGTGCGTACACTGCGTGTGCGTACACTGCGTGTGTGTACACTGTGTGTGTACACTGCGTGTATGTACATTGCGTGTGTGTACATTGTGTGTGTGTGTTCACTGTGTGTGTGTTCACTGTGTGTGTGTGTGTTCACTGCGTGTGTGTGTTCACTGCGTGTGTGTGTTCACTGTGTGTGTGTGTGTGTTCACTGTGTGTGTGTACACTGTGTGTGTGTGTACACTGTGTGTTCACTGTGTGTGTGTGTGTTCACTGTGTGTGTGTGTTCACTGTGTGTGTGTGTGTGTTCACTGTGTGTGTGTGTGTGTGTACACTGTGTGTGTGTACACTGTGTGTGTGTTGACTGTGTGTGTGTGTGTGCGTTCACTGTGTGTGTGTTGACTGTGTGTGTGTGTGTGTGTGCACTGTGTGTGTGTTCACTGTGTGTGTGTACACTGTGTGTGTGTGTGTTCACTGTGTGTGTGTACACTGTGTGTGTGTGTGTTCACTGTGTGTGTGTACACTGCGTGTGTGTGTGTTGACTGTGTGTGTGTGTGTACACTGTGTGTGTTGACTGTGTGTGTGTGTGTGTTCACTGTGTGTGTGTTGACTGTGTGTGTGTACACTGTGTGTGTGTTCTGACTGCGTGTGTGTGTGTGTACACTGTGTGTGTGTGTGTGTACACTGTGTGTGTGTGTGTACACTGTGTGTGTGTGTGTGTTCACTGTGTGTGTGTACACTGTGTGTGTGTGTGTTGACTGCGTGTGTGTGTGTTCACTGTGTGTGTGTGTGTGTGTTCACTGCGTGTGTGTGTGTGTACACTGCGTGTGTGTGTGTGTTCACTGTGTGTGTGTACACTGTGTGTGTGTTGACTGTGTGTGTGTGTGTTCACTGTGTGTGTGTACACTGTGTGTGTGTGTGTTGACTGTGTGTGTGTGTGTACACTGTGTGTGTGTGTGTTGACTGTGTGTGTGTGTTGACTGTGTGTGTGTGTACACTGTGTGTGTGTACACTGTGTGTGTGTGTTCACTGTGTGTGTGTTGACTGTGTGTGTGTGTGTACACTGTGTGTGTGTGTGTGTGTACACTGTGTGTGTGTGTGTACACTGTGTGTGTGTACACTGTGTGTGTGTGTGTTGACTGTGTGTGTGTGTGTGTTCACTGTGTGCGTGTGTGTGTGTTCACTGTGTGTGTGTGTGTGTTCACTGTGTGTGTGTTCACTGTGTGTATGTGTGTTCACTGTGTGTATGTGTGTACACTGTGTGTGTGTGTACACTGTGTGTGTGTACACTGTGTGTGTGTTGACTGTGTGTGTGTGTGTTCACTGTGTGTGTGTTGACTGTGTGTGTGTGTACACTGTGTGTGTTCACTGTGTGTGTGTGTGTGTGTATACTGTGTGTGTGTTCACTGTGTGTGTGTACACTGTGTGTGTGTGTTCACTGTGTGTGTGTGTGTACACTGCGTGTGTGTGTGTGTTCACTGCGTGTGTGTTGACTGTGTGTGTGTGTACACTGTGTGTGTGTTGACTGTGTGTGTGTGTTCACTGTGTGTGTGTTGACTGTGTGTGTGTACACTGTGTGTGTGTGTGTACACTGTATGTGTGTGTACACTGTGTGTGTGTGTGTTCACTGTGTGTGTGTACACTGTGTGTGTGTGTTGACTGCGTGTGTGTGTGTGTTCACTGCGTGTGTGTGTGTGTACACTGCGTGTGTGTGTGTGTACACTGCGTGTGTGTACACTGTGTGTGTGTTGACTGTGTGTGTGTGTGTACACTGTGTGTGTGTTCACTGTGTGTGTGTACACTGTGTGTGTGTGTTGACTGTGTGTGTGTGTGTACACTGTGTGTGTGTGTTGACTGTGTGTGTGTGTACACTGTGTGTGTGTACACTGTGTGTGTGTGTGTGTTCACTGTGTGTGTGTTGACTGTGTGTGTGTGTGTACACCATGTGTGTGTGTGTACACTGTGTGTGTGTTCAGTGTTCACTGTGTGTGTGTGTGTGTTCACTGCGTGTGTGTGTGTGTACACTGCGTGTGTGTGTGTGTTCACTGTGTGTGTGTTCACTGTGTGTGTGTACACTGTGTGTGTGTTGACTGTGTGTGTGTGTGTACACGGTGTGTGTGTGTTGACTGTGTGTGTGTGTTCACTGTGTGCGTGTGTGTGTGTTGACTGTGTGTGTGTACACTGTGTGTGTGTACACTGTGTGTGTGTGTGTTGACTGCGTGTGTGTGTGTTGACTGCGTGTGTGTGTGTACACTGTGTGTGTGTGTGTTCACTGTGTGTGTGTGTGTTCACTGCGTGTGTGTGTACACTGCGTGTGTGTGTGTGTGTTCACTGTGTGTGTGTACACTGTGTGTGTGTGTTGACTGTGTGTACACTGTGTGTGTGTGTTCACTGTGGGTGTGTTCACTGTGTGTGTGTTCACTGTGTGTGTGTTCACTGTGTGTGTGTGTGTTCACTGCGTGTGTGTGTGTGTACACTGCGTGTGTGTGTGTGTTCACTGTGTGTGTGTACACTGTGTGTGTGTGTTGACTGTGTGTGTGTGTGTTCACTGTGTGTGTGTGTTCACTGTGTGTGTGTGTGTGTGTTGACTGTGTGTGTGTGTGTTCACTGTGTGTGTGTGTGTTCACTGTGTGTGTGTGTTCACTGTGTGTGGCGTCAGCTGAAGCCGATGATCGCGGATCTGGAGTACCTGCAGGACCAGCACATCCTGCTCACCGTGCGCTCCAGCGACGGATACGAGTCCTACGGTACCACGGGGGGTGGGGGATGATGATGTGGATGTCGGTGATGGTGTTGATGGTGTTGATATTGGCGATGTCCCATTCATGGTGTTGATGGCATTGATGCTGGTGATTTGCCGGTGATGGCGTTGATGTTGGTGATTTGCCGGTGATGGTGTAGATGGTGTTGATGTTGATGATGTGTCCGTAATGGTGTTGATGGTGTTGATGTTGATGTGTCGGTGATGGTGTTGATGGTGTTGTTGTTGGCGATGTGCTAGTGATGGTGTTGATGTTGGCGATGTGCTAGTGATGGTGTTGATGGTGGCGATGTGCTAGTGATGGTGTTGATGGTGTTGATGTTGGCGATGTGCTAGTGATGGTGTTGATGGTGTTGATGTTGGCGATGTGCTAGCGATGGTGTTGATGTTGGCGATGTGCTAGTGATGGTGTTGATGTTGGCGATGTGCTAGTGACGGTGTTGATGGTGTTGATGTTGGCGATGTGCTAGTGATGGTGTTGATGGTGGCGCTGGTGGCGCTGGTTGCAGGCGAGTGCTGCCTGGCGCTCAAGTCGATGATCGGCACGACGCCGCAGCAGTTTGAGACGTTCCTGTCGCACCGCGGAGAGGAGACGGGGAACGTCCGCGGCTGGATGAAGGTTCGCGTGCCCTCGGACCGGCTGGCCACGCGCGAGCGTCTCTACGGTAACCACCGCCGTGGCAACCACCACAACAACCACCACCACCGCAACCACCACAACCACCATCACCACCACCACTGCAACTACCACTCCAAGCACCACAACCACCACAACCACCACAACCACCATCACTACCGCAACCACCACAATTACAACAACCACCACTATCGCAACCACCACCACTATCGCAACCACCACAATAACCACCACCATCACGCAACCACCATCACACAACCACCATCACCACCGCAACCACCACCGCAACCACCACCGCAACCACCACCGCAACCACCACCATCACTGCAACAATCATCACGGAACCACCATCACCACCGCAACCACCACCACAATAGCCACCACCATCACGCAACCACCACAACCACCACAACCGCAACCACCACCATCACACAACCACCATCACCACCGCAACCACCACAACCACCATCACTGCAACGACCACCACAGCAGCAACCACAACCAATTGGAGCGATGCACTTTTAAATCATCGAGATTGAAAACTCGTTTCTTTCGAACTCCTTTTTGTGTTGAGTGTTTTTATGTCCTTCCCCCGCACCTCCGATTAGCCACGGTTGGCTACGTGCGGTGGTGCGAGAGAAGTTCAACACACAGACACACAGACACACAGACACACAGACATACAGACATACATACATACAGACACACAGACACACAGACATACAGACACACAGACACACAGACATACAGATACACATACAGACACACAGACACACAGACATACAGACACACAGACACACAGACACACAGACATACAGACATACAGACACACAGACACACAGACATAGACACACAGACACACAGACACACAGACATACAGATATACGTGCAACAACGCCACTGGGGAGACAAAGGTGGCCGGGCGTGGTGCTGGCCACCCACTCCCTCGTGTGTGCCGTGTCACCCTACATAGGAGCTACTCGCAAACAGCACTTGCCCCAGAAAAGTCTGTTAAGGCTATACGGGGGATATTTGTGTGTGCAACGGTGTGTGTGGGGGAGCGGTAGTGCAATGGTTAGCATGCTTCACTCACTCACTCCACTCCGCTCACTCACTCCACTCACTCCATTCACTCACTCCACTCCGCTCACTCACTCGCTCACTCCATTCACTCACTCACTCCACTCCGCTCACTCACTCACTCACTCGCTCACTCACTCCACTCACTCACTCCACTTCACTCCAATAACTTCACTCACTCCACTCCGCTCCACTCACTCACTCGCTCACTCACTCCACTCACTCACTCCACTCACTCCACTCACTCACTTCACAGCTTCACTCCCCTCACTCGCTCACTGCATCTGTTAAGGCTCCGGGGGGGGGGATCTGTGTGTGTGCGTGTGTGTGTGTGCGTGTGTGTGTGTGCGTGTGTGTGTGTGTGTGTGCGTGTGTGTGTGTCGGTGCGTGTGTGTGTGCGTTTGTGCGTGTGTGTGTGCGTGCGTGTGCGTGTGCGCGTGTGTGCGTGTGTGCGTGTGTGTGTGCGTGTGTGCGTGTGTGTGTGCGTGTGCGTGCGTGTGTGCGTGTGTGCGTGTGTGTGTGTGTGCGTGTGTGTGTGCGCGTGTGTGTGTGCGTGTGTGTGTGCGTGTGTGCGTGCGCGTGTGTGCGTGCGCGTGTGTGCGTGCGCGTGTGTGCACGTGTGTGCGCGTGTGTGCGCGTGTGTGCGCGTGTGTGCGTGCGTGTGCGTGCGTGTGCGTGTGTGTGCGTGTGTGTGCGTGCGTGTGTGTGCGTGTGTGTGTGTGTGTGCGTGTGTGTGTGTGTGTGCGTGTGTGTGTGTGTGCGTGTGTGCGTGTGTGTGCGTGTGCAGCGTGGATCAGCATCGACAACGAGGACCACGTCTCGACGTCCAAGAAGAAGAACCCCTCGCCAGCCATGCCGGGGGAGCCCACGGACGCGGCCGGGTGAGGGTTGCCGACACGCTCACCACGGCACGCTCAACACGGCACGCTCACCACATCACGCTCACCACGGCACGCTCACCACGGCGTGGTGCTGGCCACCCGCCCCCTCGTGCGCCGTGGCGGCCTTCACAGGCGCTGCTCCTCGCTAACGACACTTGCCCCAACAGTCTGTGAAGGCTACACGGGGGACCTTTGTCTTTGTGTTGCACCAGGCCCCCCGGGCGCAAGCCGGGCGTCCCCGCGGGCTTGGGGGGTCCCTCCTCCTACGTCTTCATGCCGGGGAAGCCGCCCGCCCCCCAGCAGGAGGGGGGCCCCCCCCCGTCCCGGGAAGTGGGGGGCAGGAAGGGGGAGTGCGGCGAGGGGCCCGGGGAGAAGGGGGCTGGGGGGGCGGCGGGGGGGGGGGGCTCGGGCCCCGCTGGCGAGGACCCCCACGGACGAAACGCGACTCTACGACGAGCCGGCGCAGAACCGGTAGGTGCAGCGCCACCAGGCACGTGGGTACACACACACACACACGTGTACACACGCACACACACACACGTGTACACACGCACACACACACACACGTGGGTACACACACACACACGTGTACACACGCACGCACACACACACGTGGGTACACGCACGCACACACACACACACACGCACACACACGTGTACACACACACACACATGGGTACACACGCACACACACACATGGGTACACACACACACACACGCACACACACGTGTACACACACACACATGGGTACACACGCACACACACACACGTGGGTACACACACGCACACACACACACGTGGGTACACACACACACACACATGGGTACACACGCACACACACACACGTGGGTACACACACGCACACACACACACGTGGGTACACACACGCACACACACGTGTACACACGCACACACACACACACGTGGGTACACACACGCACACACACACACACGTGGATACACGCACGCACACACACACACACGTACACACACGTGTATACACACGCACACGTGGGTACACACACACACGTGTGTACACACGCACGCACACACACACACACCGCGCCACCACGACCCGCTCACCGCCCCCGCCGTCCCCCACCCCCCCAGGTCGAAGGCGGAGGCCGAGCCGGCCCCGGCAAAGATCAGCATCGACAACCCCAACTACTTCATCCTCTTCCCCGGCTCGCCGGTGCCAAGCATCCCCACCGGCGCGCCGCCGCCGGTGCCGCCGGCACCGGCGGCGCCGCCCGTCGCCGCGGGCGACGTCGCCCACCAGGCCCCGGCCTCCGCTCCCGCGAGGGCCGACGCCTCGGCGGACGGCGCCGGCTCGGCCCGGCTGCCCACGCCGGCCCCGCGGACGCGGGCCGGCTCCCGGCACGGCGCCGGCGGGGCGGGGGGGGCCGCCGGGGAGAACGGCGACGGCGGCGAGGAGGAGAACGGCGACGGCTGCCCCTCGCCCAACCGGCCGCCGCCGGACTACCCCCCGCCCCCGCTGCCGGGCGGCGAGGCCCGGGGGGGAGGGGCCGCCCCCCTCCGCGGAGGCCCCGCCGCCGCTGCCGCGCCGGCCGCGGCGACGCACGACCGCGAGTGGGACGCGGAGGCGGCGGCGGAGGGCCTCTGCTACGAGATGGAGTCCATACGGGAGGACGAGGAGGAGGAGGACGACGACGACGACGACGACGACGAGGGGGAGGGGGAGGGGCGGCGGCAGAGGGGGGGGGGCGGCTGGCAGGGTGGCGGTCGCGCCGTGGACACGCACAGCATGCTGGGACTCGTGGCCGACCAGCTGATGTTCGTTAGCCGGGCCCACCCGGAGCGGGCCGGCGGTCCCCCGGGCCTCCCGCGGCCTCCGGCGGAGACGCGTCCCGCCGACGACCGCTCGTGGTTCGCGCTGCAGATGGCCAAGTCGCTGTACGAGGGCGACGCCGCGGGCACGGCCCCCCGTGGCCCCGCCGGGGAGGCCGCCCCGGCCCCCGGCGGGGAGGGGGGGGGGCCGCCGGCGCTCGGCCAGGGGGGGCTCGCGGGCCGTGGGCCGCTGGCTCGGGGCGCTGGGCCTGGAGGCCTACGAGGCGGCGCTCGTGAGGAACGGCTGGGACGACGTCGACTACCTGGGGTGCGTGCGGGGGGGGGGGCTGGCGGGGGACGCACACACCAGACGCACGCACTCACACCCTCACACCCTCACACACTCTCACACCCACACATGCACACACACTCTCTCACACCCACACATGCACACACACTCACACACGCGCACAGCGACACGCGCACGCGCGCACGCCCAGGTGTGTCGTCAGCTGCCGCCGCCGTGTCCCCTGCAGGGATCTCACCGTGGACGACCTGGAGGAGGTGGGGGTCGCCGACCCCGAGCACCAGCGCCTCATCCTTCTCAACCTCCCGGCGGCGCCGGCGAGCGACACGTGACTCCGCCACGCCACGGGGGGGGGGGGGGGGGGGCCTCCGGAACCGCGGCCCCCGACGCCACCGCACACTCGACAGCCGCGGCGCTCGCCCCTGGCGCCCCCCACCCCCCCCCGCCGGTTCGGGTTGACGCTGCGGCACCGTCATGCTGCTGCTGCTGCTGCTGCTGCTCCTCCTGCTGCTGCTGCTGCACGGTCAGCACCGCAAGCTGCTTGGGTTCTATTTCCCGGCGAGGGCGGTGCGGATTCCTTCAAATCTCCCTCCCCGCCCGCCCCGCACCTCGATCCGCCGCATCAGCAGCAGGAGGAGCAGCAGGAGCAGCAGGAGCAGCAGGTCGGGCAAAGCGTGGGTCGTCTCCCGCGTCGTCTCCCGAGGTGCTCCCGGCAGCTGGTTGAGGCCCCTTCCGCCAGCGGTGGCAACTTGCAGGGCTGTGCCTTCACGTTTTTTATTATTTTATTTTCGTTATATATTTTTTTCTTCTCCCCCTCCACTTACGGCTCTGGATAATCAACGTGGAGTGACCACCACCACGGAGGAGGAGGGTCCCTCCCGACGCGGAGATCAAAACGTAAACGCCGCGAAGGTCGCCGGCTACAACGGCGTTTGAACTTTCGTTGACTGCGGTTACAGCGGGGGCGGGGAAGTGACGTCACACGTGCGCAAAGCACTGTGGGTATTTGACCTCGTTTCATCGGTTGCCGAGGCGCCAGCCCCCCCACCCGCTCCCCCCGAGGGCCACAGACTTGGAGCGGCCAGCGACAAACGGCACCCGTCTTGAAGTTGAGGGAGGGGTTGGAAGCGCGTCTCTGATGCTGCGAGGAGAGAACGACACTCCACGCTGTCCCTGCTGAAGCCCCCTCGGCGTGGACGCAGCAACAGCAGCAGCAGCAGTAGCAGCAGCAGCGGCAGCAGCAGCAGCAGCAGTGGCAGCAGCAGCAGTGGCAGCAGCAGCAGCAGTGGCAGCAGCAACAGTGGCAGCAACAGTGGCAGCAGCAGCAGTGGCAGCAGCAGCAGCGGCAGCAGCAGCAGCAGCAGCAGCAACAGCGGCAGCAGCAGCAACAGCGGCAGCAGCAGCAGTGGCAGCAGCAGCAGCAGCGGCAGCAGCAACAGCAGCAACAGCAGCAGCAGCAGCAGCAGCAGTGGCAGCAGCAACAGCGGCAGCAGCAGCAGCAGCAGTGGCAGCAGCAGCAACAGCAGCAGCAGCAGTGGCAGCAGCAGCAGTGGCAGCAGCAGCGCGACCTCCACATTGGGCACCCGGCGTCTCAACATGGTTGCCAAACGCAAGAAGAAGATGATACGTAGAGACCCACGGAGATACACACAGAGACATAGAAACCCATGGAGATAAGTAGGAGACTGAGACCCACAGAGATGCATTCATGGCAGTCACAGTTATGCGTCTGTGGCCATGCATCACCCACTGCGGAGTGCACAGTAAACCCATAGAGATACAGAGACCCATATATAGACCCATAGAGACTTAGTGATACACAGAGACCCATAAAGACACCCCACAAAGACCGTCTGGCATGGCGTGGGCTTGTTGCGGCCTTATGCTCCATAGGGAGCGCACGGTAAACCCACAGAGATACATAGATACCCATAGAGATACATAGATACCCATAGAGATACAGAGATACCCATAGAGATACCCAGAGATACCCATAAAGATACCCATAGATACCCATATAAATACCCATAGAGATACATAGATACCCATAGAGATACATAGATACCCATAGAGATACCCATATAAATACCCATAGATATACATAGATACCCATAGAGATACCCATAGATACCCATATAAATACCCATAGAGATACATAGATACCCATAGAGATGCATTAAAGTCACCCCACTGTGGCGCAGGAGGAGGGAGAGCGACACGCCACGCTCTCTCTCTCTGCTGGACACAGCAGCGGCGCTGACCTCGCGACCTCCACATTGTCATCGTCGAGACCCCTGGACGCACGGCCGCTGTGACAACGCCATGACGGCAGGAGGCCCACGGCCCTCACCGCGGCAGGAGGGGTGGAGGACCTTGTCTCTGCCAAGGGCCATTTGGATATTTATATAACGTCATTCGCGGGCCATACTAAATTATCAACTTTAAAATTGGCCCGTTATGTTTGGTCAAACATTTAATTAACTCGCCCCTAATGTGATGGGGGGAACAGACCAAATGATTTCACGGGCCGGACGTTTCCCAACCCCTGCACTACGGGGAGACGCTGCTGCGTTTCACGTGGAGCGTAAGTCTGGGGGGGGGGGTGGGCGGCGCGTGATCTTGCCAAAGCGAGAGATTTTGGGGGGCGATGTTACGCAGAATCAGAATCTTCACTTCGACTGCAGGAGGAATCCGATGAGCTGTGAAGCTCTTTTTCACAGAAGGACCGAGACGCCACAAATGGCAACCCCTTGGGGGCTTCCGATTCCCTCTGGGAGCAGCGTCAGTATTAACCGGCGTCGCCTGCCGGGGCTGTCGGCGCCGTCAAGACGACCGGCGCGGCGTCGGCGCCGCCGCTTCCTCCGTCTCTTCGGCGTGGAAAGCCAAACAAATTCTTCCCGCCGGACCAGCGCCAGAGCGGGCGGGGGGCGATCACCATCCAGGCTCGAGGAGAGCCGCGGACTTGGAGCATAGCAGCAGCAGTAGCCAAATAGCGCCCGCTATGCACGCCGGTCCACCCATCCCAAGCACCATCCAGGCTCAACGCTGCTTAGCTTGCGAGGCGCCTGTAGAGGACGGTACTGACGAGGGCGTCCGTTGTTGGAGCTCCCGTGCCTCTTGCTCGCTCACCCGCGGGTTGACCGGGCCTCAGCCTGTCACTCATTCACAGACTCGCAGACCCGTTCATCAACTCGCCCACTCAGCTGCATGATGGCTCGCCTGCTCCCTCACCTATTCGCACCCCCACGCGTCCACTCGCCGCACAGTGATGCTAAGAGGAGCCACAGTCCCTTGCCACAAAGGTGCTCGGTGATGCCTCGGCACAGACAGAACCCCAACCTCTCACCCTCACACCCCTGTGAAACTGCCCCCCTAATTTCCAGCAGTGCCACTCGCTGGTTGTGGCACCGCAGATGTGGTGGCCAGGGCGTGTGAGGACGGTGCTGCCTGACCAGTGTTATACTTGTGATGAAGACTGTGACGTGCTAATGAAGATGGTTTGCGGGCGGGGATGACCGCTTGCTCGTGCAATGCCTCGTGACCACCGACTCACCCGCTTGCTCACCTGCCCACTGACTTGCCCACTCATTCACTCACCTGCCCTCTCGTACAATGCCTCGCCCACAAGCTCATGGATTCACTCACTCGCTCCCCTGCCCAGCAAGGCATGTGCCTTCAGCACCACCACAGTTGGCACTGTGCGTGGGCGAGTGCTCTCGGGGTATTGGACGCAAGCGGTTAGTGCCATTGATGCCTCACATTTGTGTGAGCGACCCACCTGTTATTATATATAAGCACTGTGCCTTATTCGCGTTCCGTTTGTAAATACGCGCGGTCTTAACTGTCACAGCTGCCTGTCGCGTGCACAGTGTGCAATGTACTGCAGTGTGATGTACTGCACGTGTCTCGGCTGCCCTGGAGCAACCTTCCTCCCACTGGCGGCCACGCGACCCGCCACTGTGCCACCGTTGCACTAACACCACCTAACCTCCACTGAATGAATAAAGAAAATACGGAACGCCGGCACTTGCTCCCAGAGCCTTTCTTTATTGGCACAAAGTTGGGCGTTTACAAAAAAACTCGCAGGTTATTGTTTACAGATCCACAGGCAGGTCACCAACCCCCAGCCCCGCGGTCACCAGGAGTGGTCGCTCAGCGCAACCGCACTTACGAACCCCCGGCGGCCACCGTGAAAGTTCAGTCCAATGCCCAGGCTGAGCAACTGTGGGCGATGCTGGCGAGCGACTTGCAGCGGTGTTCGGGTTCTGGTGGTGCGGGCCGGGCCGGGCCGAGCAGGACCGGAGCAGGACCGGAGCAGGATCGGGGCAGGGCCCCCCCGACACGGCCACCGCCACCTCACATGGGGAAGCCGGCGGGTCCCAGTGCCGCCTCGCACTGCCCGGCGAGCTCCTGCAGCTTGATGCGCACGTGCTCCACGCGGTGCAGCGCCGTCAGCGCGTCCTTGCGGGCGCCGTAGCTGGAGCCCTCGTGCGGCTGCCCCGTCGCCACCTGCGGACGCGCAAAGCCAAACGGTGCCCCGCCGAGACTTCAACACGCGCCGGGGCAGGGGCTGTTTGAGCAGGCTCCAATGTGTCTTATGGCGGAGGTGTGACCAGCAGCACCGTCCCTCCCCTGCCTTTGTTTACATGCCGGGCACTGATTAAAGTCTGAGTCGACCTAAAGGGAGGCCCTGGACCGGTTCAAGCTATTCGTCACTGATGTTGTGGTCGTGAACGGGAATCGAACGGGAATCTAACACGCATCGCCGGGCTCGCAGTGCGGTGCACTGACCGACGCACAACCGCTTCCCGGTACCCAACAGAGGATCGGGTTCAGATACTCGCCACCGATGCACGCTGCCCGCACGCTGCCCGCACGCTGCCCGCACGCTGCCCGCACGCTGCCCGCACGCTGCCCGCACGCTGCCCGCACGCTGCCCTCACGCTGCCCGCACGCTGCCCGCACGCTGCCCGCACGCTGCCCTCACGCTGCCCTCACGCTGCCCTCACGCTGCCCTCACGCTGCCCTCACGCTGCCCTCACGCTGCCCACGATGCCCGCCCCACCTGTGCCAGGTAGCGGATGTGACCGGTGAGCTCGCCCTCCACGCGTTGCAGACTCTGCTGGAACTGCGCCGTCAGCTTCTCCAGCTGCCGCTCGTTGGGTTTGTCCTTGGAGAGCTCCTGCAAGGCGCAGCCTGCAACACACACACCACGTGGGGGGGCGGTCAGTTTTCGGCAACTCCGGGCAACTAACCAAGAGCAATGTGCGAGCAACCCAAGGAGAATCCACACGACCACGGGCAGAGAGAGAGACGTAGACTCCAAATATACAGCAGGTATCAGGATCGAACCCATGACCTCCTGTGTACCAGGCGAGGTAGTTAACAGCTCACCACCGATTTTAGTGAGCTCATGTATGGCGCAACCAAGCAAGACACAACACAGCGCGCACACCAACACAGCGCGCACACCAACACAGCGCGCACACCAACACAGCGCGCACACCAACACAGCGCGCACACCAACACAGCGCGCACACCAACACAGCGCGCACACCAACACAGCGCGCACAACAACACAGCGCGCACAACAACACAGCGCGCACACCAACACAGCGCGCACACCAACACAGCGCGCACACCAACACAGCGCGCACACCAACACAGCGCGCACAACAACACAGCGCGCACAACAACACAGCGCGCACACCAACACAGCGCGCACACCAACACAGCGCGCACACCAACACAGCGCGCACACCAACACAGCGCGCACACCAACACAGCGCGCACACCAACACAGCGCGCACACCAACACAGCGCGCACAACAACACAGCGCGCACAACAACACAGCGCGCACACCAACACAGCGCGCACACCAACACAGCGCGCACACCAACACAGCGCGCACACCAACACAGCGCGCACACCAACACAGCGCGCACACCAACACAGCGCGCACACCAACACAGCGCGCACCCCAACACAGCGCGCACACCAACACAGCGCGCACCCCAACACAGCGCGCACACCCCAACACAGCGCGCACACACCAACACAGCGCGCACACCAACACAGCGCGCACACCAACACAGCGCGCACACCAACACAGCGCGCACAACAACACAGCGCGCACAACAACACAGCGCGCACACCAACACAGCGCGCACACCAACACAGCGCGCACACCAACACAGCGCGCACCCCAACACAGCGCGCACACCCCAACACAGCGCGCACACACCAACACAGCGCGCACACCAACACAGCGCGCACACCAACACAGCGCGCACACCAACACAGCGCGCACACACCAACACAGCGCGCACACACCAACACAGCGCGCACACACCAACACAGCGCGCACACACCAACACAGCGCGCACACACCAACACAGCGCGCACACACCAACACAGCACGCACACACCAACACAGCACGCACACACCAACACAGCACGCACACACCAACACAGCACGCACACACCAACACAGCACGCACACACCAACACAGCACGCACACACCAACACAGCACGCACACACCAACACAGCACGCACACACCAACACAGCACGCACACACCAACACAGCACGCACACACCAACACAGCACGCACACACCAACACAGCACGCACACACCAACACAGCACGCACACACCAACACAGCACGCACACACCAACACAGCACGCACACACCAACACAGCACGCACACACCAACACAGCACGCACACACCAACACAGCACGCACACACCAACACAGCACGCACACACCAACACAGCACGCACACACCAACACAGCACGCACACACCAACACAGCACGCACACACCAACACAGCACGCACACACCAACACAGCACGCACACACCAACACAGCACGCACACACCAACACAGCACGCACACACCAACACAGCACGCACACACCAACACAGCACGCACACACCAACACAGCACGCACACACCAACACAGCACGCACACACCAACACAGCACGCACACACCAACACAGCACGCACACACCAACACAGCACGCACACACCAACACAGCACGCACACACCAACACAGCACGCACACACCAACACAGCACGCACACACCAACACAGCACGCACACACCAACACAGCACGCACACACCAACACAGCACGCACACACCAACACAGCACGCACACACCAACACAGCACGCACACACCAACACAGCACGCACACACCAACACAGCACGCACACACCAACACAGCACGCACACACCAACACAGCACGCACACACCAACACAGCACGCACACACCAACACAGCACGCACACACCAACACAGCACGCACACACCAACACAGCACGCACACACCAACACAGCACGCACACACCAACACAGCACGCACACACCAACACAGCACGCACACACCAACACAGCACGCACACACCAACACAGCACGCACACACCAACACAGCACGCACACACCAACACAGCACGCACACACCAACACAGCACGCACACACCAACACAGCACGCACACACCAACACAGCACGCACACACCAACACAGCACGCACACACCAACACAGCACGCACACACCAACACAGCACGCACACACCAACACAGCACGCACACACCAACACAGCACGCACACACCAACACAGCACGCACACACCAACACAGCACGCACACACCAACACAGCACGCACACACCAACACAGCACGCACACACCAACACAGCACGCACACACCAACACAGCACGCACACACCAACACAGCACGCACACACCAACACAGCACGCACACACCAACACAGCACGCACACACCAACACAGCACGCACACACCAACACAGCACGCACACACCAACACAGCACGCACACACCAACACAGCACGCACACACCAACACAGCACGCACACACCAACACAGCACGCACACACCAACACAGCACGCACACACCAACACAGCACGCACACACCAACACAGCACGCACACACCAACACAGCACGCACACACCAACACAGCACGCACACACCAACACAGCACGCACACACCAACACAGCACGCACACACCAACACAGCACGCACACACCAACACAGCACGCACACACCAACACAGCACGCACACACCAACACAGCACGCACACACCAACACAGCACGCACACACCAACAGCACGCACACACCAACACAGCACGCACACACCAACACAGCACGCACACACCAACACAGCACGCACACACCAACACAGCACGCACACACCAACACAGCACGCACACACCAACACAGCACGCACACACCAACACAGCACGCACACACCAACACAGCACGCACACACCAACACAGCACGCACACACCAACACAGCACGCACACACCAACACAGCACGCACACCAACACAGCACGCACACCAACACAGCACGCACACCAACACAGCACGCACACCAACACAGCACGCACACCAACACAGCACGCACACCAACACAGCACGCACACCAACACAGCACGCACACCAACACAGCACGCACACCAACACAGCACGCACACCAACACAGCACGCACACCAACACAGCACGCACACCAACACAGCACGCACACCAACACAGCACGCACACCAACACAGCACGCACACCAACACAGCACGCACACCAACACAGCACGCACACCAACACAGCACGCACACCAACACAGCACGCACACCAACACAGCACGCACACCAACACAGCACGCACACCAACACAGCACGCACACCAACACAGCACGCACACCAACACAGCACGCACACCAACACAGCACGCACACCAACACAGCACGCACACCAACACAGCACGCACACCAACACAGCACGCACACCAACACAGCACGCACACCAACACAGCACGCACACCAACACAGCACGCACACCAACACAGCACGCACACCAACACAGCACGCACACCAACACAGCACGCACACCAACACAGCACGCACACCAACACAGCACGCACACCAACACAGCACGCACACCAACACAGCACGCACACCAACACAGCACGCACACCAACACAGCACGCACACCAACACAGCACGCACACCAACACAGCACGCACACCAACACAGCACGCACACCAACACAGCACGCACACCAACACAGCACGCACACCAACACAGCACGCACACCAACACAGCACGCACACCAACACAGCACGCACACCAACACAGCACGCACACCAACACAGCACGCACACCAACACAGCACGCACACCAACACAGCACGCACACCAACACAGCACGCACACCAACACAGCACGCACACCAACACAGCACGCACACCAACACAGCACGCACACCAACACAGCACGCACACCAACACAGCACGCACACCAACACAGCACGCACACCAACACAGCACGCACACCAACACAGCACGCACACCAACACAGCACGCACACCAACACAGCACGCACACCAACACAGCACGCACACCAACACAGCACGCACACCAACACAGCACGCACACCAACACAGCACGCACACCAACACAGCACGCACACCAACACAGCACGCACACCAACACAGCACGCACACCAACACAGCACGCACACCAACACAGCACGCACACCAACACAGCACGCACACCAACACAGCACGCACACCAACACAGCACGCACACCAACACAGCACGCACACCAACACAGCACGCACACCAACACAGCACGCACACCAACACAGCACGCACACCAACACAGCACGCACACCAACACAGCACGCACACCAACACAGCACGCACACCAACACAGCACGCACACCAACACAGCACGCACACCAACACAGCACGCACACCAACACAGCACGCACACCAACACAGCACGCACACCAACACAGCACGCACACCAACACAGCACGCACACCAACACAGCACGCACACCAACACAGCACGCACAAAACACACACACACAACACCACACAACACCACACACACGTGCGCGAAACAACTTGAGAAAGAGACAAAGGGGGGGTGTGTGGGGTAGGGGAGAGACAAAGGCAGCGGCGCCTACCGGCGTGCTGCAGCACGTTGGCGAAACAACAAACCGACACACACACCACACACAACACAGCATAACACACACACACCACACACAACACAGCATAACACACACACACCACACACAACACAGCATAACACACACACACAACACACAACACAGCATAACACACACACACCACACACAACACAGCATAACACACACACACCACACACAACACAGCATAACACACACACACCACACACAACACAGCATAACACACACACACCACACACAACACAGCATAACACACACACACCACACACAACACAGCATAACACACACACACCACACACAACACAGCATAACACACACACACCACACACAACACAGCATAACACACACACACCACACACAACACAGCATAACACACACACACCACACACAACACAGCATAACACACACACCACACAACACATCATAACACACACACCACACAACACATCATAACACACACACCACACACAACACACACACCACACACAACACAGCATAACACACACCCACACAACACAGCATAACACACACAACACAGCATAACACACACACCACACACAACACAGCATAACACACACACCACACAACACAGCATAACACACACCACACACCACACACAACACAGCATAACACACACACACCACACACAACACAGCATAACACACACCCACACAACACAGCATAACACACACAACACAGCATAACACACACACCACACACAACACAGCATAACACACACACACCACACACAACACAGCATAACACACACACACCACACACAACACAGCATAACACACACACACCACACACAACACAGCATAACACACACACACCACACACAACACAGCATAACACACACACACCACACACAACACAGCATAACACACACACACCACACACAACACAGCATAACACACACACACCACACACAACACAGCATAACACACACACACCACACACAACACATCATAACACACACACACCACACACAACACATCATAACACACACACACCACACAACACATCATAACACACACACCACACAACACATCATAACACACACACCACACACAACACACACACCACACACAACACAGCATAACACACACACCACACACAACACAGCATAACACACACACACCACACACAACACAGCATAACACACACACACCACACACAACACAGCATAACACACACACACCACACACAACACAGCATAACACACACACACCACACACAACACAGCATAACACACACACACCACACACAACACAGCATAACACACACACACCACACACAACACAGCATAACACACACACACCACACACAACACAGCATAACACACACACACCACACACAACACAGCATAACACACACACACCACACACAACACAGCATAACACACACACACAACACACAACACAGCATAACACACACACCACACACAACACAGCATAACACACACACACCACACACAACACAGCATAACACACACCCACACAACACAGCATAACACACACACAACACAGCATAACACACACACCACACACAACACAGCATAACACACACCACACAACACAGCATAACACACACACACCACACACAACACAGCATAACACACACACCACACACAACACAGCATAACACACACACACCACACACAACACAGCATAACACACACCCACACAACACAGCATAACACACACACACCACACACAACACAGCATAACACACACCCACACAACACAGCATAACACACACACAACACAGCATAACACACACACCACACACAACACAGCATAACACACACCCACACAACACAGCATAACACACACACACCACACACAACACAGCATAACACACACACCACACAACACAGCATAACACACACCCACACAACACAGCATAACACACACACACCACACACAACACAGCATAACACACACACCACACACAACACAGCATAACACACACACCACACACAACACAGCATAACACACACACCACACACAACACAGCATAACACACACACACCACACACAACACAGCATAACACACACACACCACACACAACACAGCATAACACACACACACCACACACAACACAGCATAACACACACACACCACACACAACACAGCATAACACACACACACCACACACAACACAGCATAACACACACACACCACACACAACACAGCATAACACACACACCACACAACACATCATAACACACACACACCACACACAACACAGCATAACACACACACACCACACACAACACAGCATAACACACACACACCACACACAACACAGCATAACACACACACACCACACACAACACAGCATAACACACACACACCACACACAACACAGCATAACACACACACAACACAGCATAACACACACACACCACACACAACACAGCATAACACACACACACAACAGCACAACCCGACACGTGCGCGAAACAACTTGAGGAGAAAGAGAGAGACACAAGGGGTGGTGTGTGTGAGAGAGACACAAGGCGTGGTGTGTGTGAGAGAGACACAAGGGGTGGTGTGTGTGAGAGGGGTGGTGTGTGTGAGAGAGACACAAGGGGTGGTGTGTGTGAGAGAGACACAAGGCGTGGTGTGTGTGAGAGAGACACAAGGCGTGGTGTGTGTGAGAGAGACACAAGGGGTGGTGTGTGTGAGAGAGACACAAGGGGTGGTGTGTGTGAGAGAGACACAAGGGGTGGTGTGTGTGAGAGAGACACAAGGGGTGGTGTGTGTGAGAGAGACACAAGGGGTGGTGTGTGTGAGAGAGACACAAGGGGTGGTGTGTGTGAGAGAGACACAAGGGGTGGTGTGTGTGAGAGAGACACAAGGGGTGGTGTGTGTGAGAGAGACACAAGGGGTGGTGTGTGTGAGAGAGACACAAGGGGTGGTGTGTGTGAGAGAGACACAAGGGGTGGTGTGTGTGAGAGAGACACAAGGGGTGGTGTGTGAGAGAGAGACACAAGGCGTGTGTGTGTGAGAGAGACACAAGGGGTGGTGTGTGTGAGAGAGACACAAGGGGTGGTGTGTGTGAGAGAGACACAAGGGGTGGTGTGTGTGAGAGAGACACAAGGGGTGGTGTGTGTGAGAGAGACACAAGGGGTGGTGTGTGTGAGAGAGACACAAGGGGTGGTGTGTGTGAGAGAGACACAAGGGGTGGTGTGTGTGAGAGAGACACAAGGGGTGGTGTGTGTGAGAGAGACACAAGGGGTGGTGTGTGTGAGAGAGACACAAGGGGTGGTGTGTGTGAGAGAGACACAAGGCGTGGTGTGTGTGAGAGAGACACAAGGGGTGGTGTGTGTGAGAGAGACACAAGGCGTGGTGTGTGTGAGAGAGACACAAGGCGTGGTGTGTGTGAGAGAGACACAAGGGGTGGTGTGTGTGAGAGAGACACAAGGGGTGGTGTGTGTGAGAGAGACACAAGGGGTGGTGTGTGTGAGAGAGACACAAGGGGTGGTGTGTGTGAGAGAGACACAAGGGGTGGTGTGTGTGAGAGAGACACAAGGGGTGGTGTGTGTGAGAGAGACACAAGGGGTGGTGTGTGTGAGAGAGACACAAGGGGTGGTGTGTGTGAGAGAGACACAAGGGGTGGTGTGTGTGAGAGAGACACAAGGGGTGGTGTGTGTGAGAGAGACACAAGGGGTGGTGTGTGTGAGAGAGACACAAGGGGTGGTGTGTGTGAGAGAGACACAAGGGGTGGTGTGTGTGAGAGAGACACAAGGGGTGGTGTGTGTGAGAGAGACACAAGGGGTGGTGTGTGTGAGAGAGACACAAGGGGTGGTGTGTGTGAGAGAGACACAAGGGGTGGTGTGTGAGAGAGAGACACAAGGCGTGTGTGTGTGAGAGAGACACAAGGGGTGGTGTGTGTGAGAGAGACACAAGGGGTGGTGTGTGTGAGAGAGACACAAGGGGTGGTGTGTGTGAGAGAGACACAAGGGGTGGTGTGTGTGAGAGAGACACAAGGGGTGGTGTGTGTGAGAGAGACACAAGGGGTGGTGTGTGTGAGAGAGACACAAGGGGTGGTGTGTGTGAGAGAGACACAAGGGGTGGTGTGTGTGAGAGAGACACAAGGGGTGGTGTGTGTGAGAGAGACACAAGGGGTGGTGTGTGTGAGAGAGACACAAGGGGTGGTGTGTGTGAGAGAGACACAAGGGGTGGTGTGTGTGAGAGAGACACAAGGCGTGGTGTGTGTGAGAGAGACACAAGGGGTGGTGTGTGTGAGAGAGACACAAGGCGTGGTGTGTGTGAGAGAGACACAAGGCGTGGTGTGTGTGAGAGAGACACAAGGGGTGGTGTGTGTGAGAGAGACACAAGGGGTGGTGTGTGTGAGAGAGACACAAGGGGTGGTGTGTGTGAGAGAGACACAAGGGGTGGTGTGTGTGAGAGAGACACAAGGGGTGGTGTGTGTGAGAGAGACACAAGGGGTGGTGTGTGTGAGAGAGACACAAGGGGTGGTGTGTGTGAGAGAGACACAAGGGGTGGTGTGTGTGAGAGAGACACAAGGGGTGGTGTGTGTGAGAGAGACACAAGGGGTGGTGTGTGTGAGAGAGACACAAGGGGTGGTGTGTGTGAGAGAGACACAAGGGGTGGTGTGTGTGAGAGAGACACAAGGGGTGGTGTGTGTGAGAGAGACACAAGGGGTGGTGTGTGTGAGAGAGACACAAGGGGTGGTGTGTGTGAGAGAGACACAAGGGGTGGTGTGTGTGAGAGAGACACAAGGGGTGGTGTGTGTGAGAGAGACACAAGGGGTGGTGTGTGTGAGAGAGACACAAGGGGTGGTGTGTGTGAGAGAGACACAAGGCGTGGTGTGTGTGAGAGAGACACAAGGGGTGGTGTGTGTGAGAGAGACACAAGGCGTGGTGTGTGTGAGAGAGACACAAGGCGTGGTGTGTGTGAGAGAGACACAAGGGGTGGTGTGTGTGAGAGAGACACAAGGGGTGGTGTGTGTGAGAGGGGTGGTGTGTGTGAGAGAGACACAAGGCGTGGTGTGTGTGAGAGGGGTGGTGTGTGTGAGAGAGACACAAGGGGTGGTGTGTGTGAGAGGGGTGGTGTGTGTGAGAGAGACACAAGGGGTGGTGTGTGTGAGAGAGACACAAGGGGTGGTGTGTGTGAGAGAGACACAAGGGGTGGTGTGTGTGAGAGAGACACAGGAGGCGGCGCCTACCGGCGTGCTGTAGCACGTTGGCGATCTCGCGCTCCACCTCCTCGAGGCTGCGGAGTCGCTCGTTCGCGCCTCCCAACGTCGCCATCACCGCCGCCTCCTCCTCCACCTCGCCGCCAGGGACGATGGCGGTGACGTCACCCCCCTCCACGGCGATGACGTCATCCTCCACGACGATGACGTCATCCCCATCCAAGACGATGACGTCATCCCCCTCGATGAAAAAAGAGGCGGACGCCATCAGCGAGATGCAGCCGTGGTGACGTCGGCGGGATATATACACAGCAATGACGTCACCGTCACAGCCGTGGTGACGTCGTGTCGGGATATATACAGCAATGACGTCTCCGTCACACGCAGGGCCGTGACGTCGGGCGGGATATATACAACAATGACGTCACCGTCACACACAGGGCCGTGGTGACGTCTTAAACAATCAATACAATAGTGACGTCATCGTTCACAGAAACGTTGTGACGTCCCTGTTCTCACACAGCCGTGGAGACTTCGTGTTGCAATCGATACGTCGTGGTTTTTATGATCATTTCTTCTGTCTACGTGACTTTACTGAAAGAACAAAAGAATATGAGATGTATACAGTGATGACGTCACCGTCACACATCCGTGAGGACATCAGAGAAGATATATACAGTGATGACGTCACCGTCACACATCCGTGAGGACATCAGAAGATATATACAGTGATGACGTCACCGTCACACATCCGTGAGGACATCAGAGAAGATATATACAGTGATGACGTCACCGTTCACACAGCCGTAGGGACGTCAGAGAAGTATTCATATTCCTAGGTTTTTTCGGTAAAGTCACATAGGTAAAATATTAAAATTAATAAAAATAAAATAAAAATCACGATGTTTCGGAGGCAGCCGGGTATCGGGTAGGGTACAGGTACCCGTTTTCGACCCTGGTGCGGCCGGGTACGGGTAACGGGTAAGGAATCTGAGTGGCATAGAACAGTGGTGGTGTAGTAGCATAGCGCGGCCTGCTGGCCGGGAAGGGGATCTGCGGCTTACGGCAGCCCTGACGGCAGCAGGCCACGTGACACACCAGATTCAAGTTCAAGTTCAAGTTCATTTATTAGGTATAGCCCTGTGAGCCATTCAGCTCTTGAATCGGGTGCAACCGCAACAAACAAAAAACAAAAACATGAACAAGAAAACATCTTAAAGTGAATATGTGACTAAGTGCAAACAGAAAATCCAAGAAAAGACAGCAAAATATTGCAGAAAAAACACCGTACACCAACGCTGTGTGCAAAAATCCCAGTGGGATGCAAGTCAAACAACAACAACAACAACCACAAGACAGCTTAAATTAAGGCCATCAGTCTAACTCTGTACTACAACAAACAAACATGGCTAAACCAATACACTTTTCGAAATCAGATGGGGCTCGAGGGGAAAGGTCACAGAAGGGGCACAACAGGAACCCGCTGGTATTCATCTTCTTGGTTCTTTCGGTAAAGTCACGTAGAAGGGAAAAAAAAATTCTCACGACATTTCGGCCACAACGCAAGCAGCCGTCCTCAGGTGAAGAACAGGTCTGAATTCATTCAGACGCTGTCTTTCCGACAGACCTTTTCTTCACCTGAGGACGGCTGCTTGCGTTGTGGCCGAAACGTCGTGAGAATTATTTTATTATGTTTTTTTTTTATTTCCCTTCTACGTGACTTTACCGAAAGAACCAAGAATATGAATCCCTGCAGTCACGGAAGCTTTAAATCTAAATTTAAGTAGAACGTGTTGTCGATATTCATGTAAAGTTGTGCATTTTGATGTGACGTCACATATCTCAACCCCCCCCCCCCCTTTCTCGTCACACATCGTCACAAATGTCTTACTCCCCCCCCACCCTAGGTGAGTGACGTCATTTATGGACGGTCCCTTAACCCCGATGGTGCTTGTTAATAAAGGTGTTGATGTGAAGGCCTCTAGCAGTGGATAGACCCTGGCACGTGGTGTTGATGTGAAGGCCTCTACCAGTGGATAGACCCTGGCTCGTGTTAATGTGAAGGCCTCTAGAAGTGGATAGACCCTGGCACGTCGTGTTGATGTGAAGGCCACTAGCAGTGGATATACCCTGGCACGTGGTGTTGATGTGAAGGCCTCTACCAGTGGATAGACCCTGGTTGATGGTGTTAATGTGAAGGCCTCTAGCAGTAGATAGACCCTCGCACGTGGTGTTCATGTGAAGGCCTCTAGCAGTAGATAGACCCTGGCTCGTGGTGTTGATGTGAAGGCCTCTACCAGTGGATAGACCCTGGTTGATGGTGTTAATGTGAAGGCCTCTAGCAGTGGATAGACCCTGGCTCGTGATGTTGATGTGAAGGCCACTAGCAGTGGATAGACCCTGGCTCGTGATGTTGATGTGAAGGCCTCTAGCAGTGGATAGACCCTGGCTCGTCGTGTTGATGTGAAGGCCTCTAGCAGTGGATAGACCCTGGCTCGTGGTGTTCATGTGAAGGCCTCGAGCAGTGGATAGACCCTGGCTCGTGGTGTTGATGTGAAGGCCTCTAGCAGTGGATAGACCCTGGCTCGTCGTGTTAATGTGAAGGCCTCGAGCAGTGGATAGACCCTGGCTCGTGGTGTTCATGTGAAGGCCTCTAGCAGTAGATAGACCCTGGCTTGTGGTGTTGATGTGAAGGCCTCTAGCAGTGGATAGACCCTGGCTCGTGTTAATGTGAAGGCCTCTAGAAGTGGATAGACCATGGCTCGTGGTGTTAATGTGAAGGCCTCTACCAGTGGATAGACCCTGGCTCGTGGTGTTGATGTGAAGGCCTCTAGCAGTGGATAGACCCTGGCTCGTGATGTTCATGTGAAGGCCTCTAGCAGTGAATAGACCCTGGCTCGTGGTGTTGATGTGAAGGCCTCTAGCAGTTAATAGACCCTGGCACGTGATGTTCATGTGAAGGCCTCTAGCAGTGAATAGACCCTGGCACGTGGTGTTGATGTGAAGGCCTCTAGCAGTGAATAGACCCTGGCACGTGATGTTCATGTGAAGGCCTCTAGCAGTGGATAGACCCTGGCTCGTGGTGTTAATGTGAAGGCCTCTAGCAGTGGATAGACCCTGGCTCGTGAGGTTAATGTGAAGGCCTCTAGCAGTGGATAGACCCTGGCTCGTGGTGTTAATGTGAAGGCCTCTACCAGTGGATAGACCCTGGCTCGTGGTGTTAATGTGAAGGCCTCGAGCAGTGGATAGACCCTGGCACGTGGTGTTGATGTGAAGGCCTCTAGCAGTGGATAGACCCTGGCTCGTGGTGTTGATGTGAAGGCCTCTAGCAGTAGATAGACCATGGCTCGTGGTGTTAATGTGAAGGCCTCTACCAGTGGATAGACCCTGGCTCGTGGTGTTAATGTGAAGGCCTCTACCAGTGGATAGACCCTGGCTCGTCGTGTTGATGTGAAGGCCTCTACCAGTGGATAGACCCTGGCTCGTCGTGTTGATGTGAAGGCCTCTACCAGTGGATAGACCCTGGCTCGTCGTGTTGATGTGAAGGCCTCTAGCAGTGGATAGACCCTGGCTCGTCGTGTTAATGTGAAGGCCTCGAGCAGTGGATAGACCCTGGCTCGTCGTGTTAATGTGAAGGCCTCTAGCAGTTGATAGACCCTGGCTCGTGATGTTGATGTGAAGGCCTCTAGCAGTGGATAGACCCTGGCACGTGGTGTTGATGTGAAGGCCTCTAGCAGTGGATAGACCCTGGCTCGTCGTGTTAATGTGAAGGCCTCGAGCAGTGGATAGATCCTGGCTCGTCGTGTTAATGTGAAGGCCTCGAGCAGTGGATAGACCCTGGCTCGTCGTGTTAATGTGAAGGCCTCTAGCAGTTGATAGACCCTGGCTCGTCGTGTTAATGTGAAGGCCTCTAGCAGTGGATAGACCCTGGCTCGTGATGTTGATGTGAAGGCCTCTACCAATGGATAGACCCTGGTTCGTGGTGTTAATGTGAAGGCCTCTAGCAGTGGATAGACCCTGGCACGTGGTGTTGATGTGAAGACCTCTAGCAGTGGAAAGACCCTGGAACGTCGTGTTAATGTGAAGGCCTCGAGCAGTGGATAGACCCTGGCTCGTGGTGTTCATGTGAAGGCCTCTAGCAGTAGATAGACCCTGGCTCGTGGTGTTGATGTGAAGGCCTCTAGCAGTGGATAGACCCTGGCTCGTGTTAATGTGAAGGCCTCTAGAAGTGGATAGACCATGGCTCGTGGTGTTAATGTGAAGGCCTCTACCAGTGGATAGACCCTGGCTCGTGGTGTTGATGTGAAGGCCTCTAGCAGTGGATAGACCCTGGCTCGTGATGTTCATGTGAAGGCCTCTAGCAGTGAATAGACCCTGGCTCGTGGTGTTGATGTGAAGGCCTCTAGCAGTTAATAGACCCTGGCACGTGATGTTCATGTGAAGGCCTCTAGCAGTGAATAGACCCTGGCACGTGGTGTTGATGTGAAGGCCTCTAGCAGTGAATAGACCCTGGCACGTGATGTTCATGTGAAGGCCTCTAGCAGTGGATAGACCCTGGCTCGTGGTGTTAATGTGAAGGCCTCTAGCAGTGGATAGACCCTGGCTCGTGAGGTTAATGTGAAGGCCTCTAGCAGTGGATAGACCCTGGCTCGTGGTGTTAATGTGAAGGCCTCTACCAGTGGATAGACCCTGGCTCGTGGTGTTAATGTGAAGGCCTCGAGCAGTGGATAGACCCTGGCACGTGGTGTTGATGTGAAGGCCTCTAGCAGTGGATAGACCCTGGCTCGTGGTGTTGATGTGAAGGCCTCTAGCAGTAGATAGACCATGGCTCGTGGTGTTAATGTGAAGGCCTCTACCAGTGGATAGACCCTGGCTCGTGGTGTTAATGTGAAGGCCTCTACCAGTGGATAGACCCTGGCTCGTCGTGTTGATGTGAAGGCCTCTACCAGTGGATAGACCCTGGCTCGTCGTGTTGATGTGAAGGCCTCTACCAGTGGATAGACCCTGGCTCGTCGTGTTGATGTGAAGGCCTCTAGCAGTGGATAGACCCTGGCTCGTCGTGTTAATGTGAAGGCCTCGAGCAGTGGATAGACCCTGGCTCGTCGTGTTAATGTGAAGGCCTCTAGCAGTTGATAGACCCTGGCTCGTGATGTTGATGTGAAGGCCTCTAGCAGTGGATAGACCCTGGCACGTGGTGTTGATGTGAAGGCCTCTAGCAGTGGATAGACCCTGGCTCGTCGTGTTAATGTGAAGGCCTCGAGCAGTGGATAGATCCTGGCTCGTCGTGTTAATGTGAAGGCCTCGAGCAGTGGATAGACCCTGGCTCGTCGTGTTAATGTGAAGGCCTCTAGCAGTTGATAGACCCTGGCTCGTCGTGTTAATGTGAAGGCCTCTAGCAGTGGATAGACCCTGGCTCGTGATGTTGATGTGAAGGCCTCTACCAATGGATAGACCCTGGTTCGTGGTGTTAATGTGAAGGCCTCTAGCAGTGGATAGACCCTGGCACGTGGTGTTGATGTGAAGACCTCTAGCAGTGGAAAGACCCTGGAACGTGGTGTTAATGTGAAGGCCTCTACCAGTGGATAGACCCTGGCTCGTGGTGTTGATGTGAAGGCCTCTACCAGTGGATAGACCCTGGTTGATGGTGTTAATGTGAAGGCCTCTAGCAGTAGATAGACCCTCGCACGTGGTGTTCATGTGAAGGCCTCTAGCAGTAGATAGACCCTGGCTCGTGGTGTTGATGTGAAGGCCTCTAGCAGTGGGTAGACCCTGGCACGTGATGTTCATGTGAAGGCCTCTAGCAGTGGATAGACCCTGGCACGTGGTGTTGATGTGAAGGCCTCTAGCAGTGGATAGACCCTGGCACGTGGTGTTGATGTGAAGGCCTCTAGCAGTGGATAGACCCTGGCACGTCGTGTTGATGTGAAGGCCACTAGCAGTGGATAGACCCTGGCACGTGGTGTTGATGTGAAGGCCTCTAGCAGTGGATAGACCCTGGCTCGTCGTGTTGATGTGAAGGCCTCTACCAGTGGATAGACCCTGGCTCGTCGTGTTGATGTGAAGGCCTCTACCAGTGGATAGACCCTGGCACGTGGTGTTGATGTGAAGGCCTCTACCAGTGGATAGACCCTGGCTCGTGGTGTTGATGTGAAGGCCTCTAGCAGTAGATAGACCCTGGCTCGTGGTGTTGATGTGAAGGCCTCTAGCAGTTAATAGACCCTGGCACGTGATGTTCATGTGAAGGCCTCTAGCAGTGAATAGACCCTGGCACGTGGTGTTGATGTGAAGGCCTCTAGCAGTGAATAGACCCTGGCACGTGATGTTCATGTGAAGGCCTCTAGCAGTGGATAGACCCTGGCTCGTGGTGTTAATGTGAAGGCCTCTAGCAGTGGATAGACCCTGGCTCGTGAGGTTAATGTGAAGGCCTCTAGCAGTGGATAGACCCTGGCTCGTGGTGTTAATGTGAAGGCCTCTACCAGTGGATAGACCCTGGCTCGTGGTGTTAATGTGAAGGCCTCGAGCAGTGGATAGACCCTGGCACGTGGTGTTGATGTGAAGGCCTCTAGCAGTGGATAGACCCTGGCTCGTGGTGTTGATGTGAAGGCCTCTAGCAGTAGATAGACCATGGCTCGTGGTGTTAATGTGAAGGCCTCTACCAGTGGATAGACCCTGGCTCGTGGTGTTAATGTGAAGGCCTCTACCAGTGGATAGACCCTGGCTCGTCGTGTTGATGTGAAGGCCTCTACCAGTGGATAGACCCTGGCTCGTCGTGTTGATGTGAAGGCCTCTACCAGTGGATAGACCCTGGCTCGTCGTGTTGATGTGAAGGCCTCTAGCAGTGGATAGACCCTGGCTCGTCGTGTTAATGTGAAGGCCTCGAGCAGTGGATAGACCCTGGCTCGTCGTGTTAATGTGAAGGCCTCTAGCAGTTGATAGACCCTGGCTCGTGATGTTGATGTGAAGGCCTCTAGCAGTGGATAGACCCTGGCACGTGGTGTTGATGTGAAGGCCTCTAGCAGTGGATAGACCCTGGCTCGTCGTGTTAATGTGAAGGCCTCGAGCAGTGGATAGATCCTGGCTCGTCGTGTTAATGTGAAGGCCTCGAGCAGTGGATAGACCCTGGCTCGTCGTGTTAATGTGAAGGCCTCTAGCAGTTGATAGACCCTGGCTCGTCGTGTTAATGTGAAGGCCTCTAGCAGTGGATAGACCCTGGCTCGTGATGTTGATGTGAAGGCCTCTACCAATGGATAGACCCTGGTTCGTGGTGTTAATGTGAAGGCCTCTAGCAGTGGATAGACCCTGGCACGTGGTGTTGATGTGAAGACCTCTAGCAGTGGAAAGACCCTGGAACGTGGTGTTAATGTGAAGGCCTCTACCAGTGGATAGACCCTGGCTCGTGGTGTTGATGTGAAGGCCTCTACCAGTGGATAGACCCTGGTTGATGGTGTTAATGTGAAGGCCTCTAGCAGTAGATAGACCCTCGCACGTGGTGTTCATGTGAAGGCCTCTAGCAGTAGATAGACCCTGGCTCGTGGTGTTGATGTGAAGGCCTCTAGCAGTGGGTAGACCCTGGCACGTGATGTTCATGTGAAGGCCTCTAGCAGTGGATAGACCCTGGCACGTGGTGTTGATGTGAAGGCCTCTAGCAGTGGATAGACCCTGGCACGTGGTGTTGATGTGAAGGCCTCTAGCAGTGGATAGACCCTGGCACGTCGTGTTGATGTGAAGGCCACTAGCAGTGGATAGACCCTGGCACGTGGTGTTGATGTGAAGGCCTCTAGCAGTGGATAGACCATGGCTCGTCGTGTTGATGTGAAGGCCTCTACCAGTGGATAGACCCTGGCTCGTCGTGTTGATGTGAAGGCCTCTACCAGTGGATAGACCCTGGCACGTGGTGTTGATGTGAAGGCCTCTACCAGTGGATAGACCCTGGCTCGTGGTGTTGATGTGAAGGCCTCTAGCAGTAGATAGACCCTGGCTCGTGGTGTTGATGTGAAGGCCACTAGCAGTGGATAGACCCTGGCTCGTGGTGTTAATGTGAAGGCCTCTAGCAGTGGATAGACCCTGGCTCGTGGTGTTGATGTGAAGGCCTCTAGCAGTGGGTAGACCCTGGCTCGTGATGTTAATGTGAAGGCCTCTAGCAGTGGATAGACCCTGGCTCGTGGTGTTGATGTGAAGGCCTCTAGCAGTGGGTAGACCCTGGCTCGTGATGTTAATGTGAAGGCCTCTAGCAGTAGATAGACCCTGGCTCGTGATGTTAATGTGAAGGCCTCTAGCAGTGGGTAGACCCTGGCTCGTGATATTAATGTGAAGGCCTCTAGCAGTGGGTAGACCCTGGCACGTGATGTTCATGTGAAGGCCTCTAGCAGTGGATAGACCCTGGCACGTGATGTTCATGTGAAGGCCTCTAGCAGTAGATAGACCCTGGCTCGTGGTGTTCATGTGAAGGCCTCTAGCAGTGGATAGACCCTGGCTCGTGATGTTAATGTGAAGGCCTCTAGCAGTGGATAGACCCTGGCACGTGATGTTCATGTGAAGGCCTCTAGCAGTAGATAGACCCTGGCTCGTGGTGTTCATGTGAAGGCCTCTAGCAGTGGATAGACCCTGGCTCGTCGTGTTAATGTGAAGGCCTCGAGCAGTGGATAGACCCTGGCTCGTGGTGTTAATGTGAAGGCCTCTACCAGTGGATAGACCCTGGCACGTGGTGTTGATGTGAAGGCCTCTAGCAGTGGATAGACCCTGGCTCGTCGTGTTAATGTGAAGGCCTCGAGCAGTGGATAGATCCTGGCTCGTCGTGTTAATGTGAAGGCCTCGAGCAGTGGATAGACCCTGGCTCGTCGTGTTAATGTGAAGGCCTCTAGCAGTTGATAGACCCTGGCTCGTCGTGTTAATGTGAAGGCCTCTAGCAGTGGATAGACCCTGGCTCGTGATGTTGATGTGAAGGCCTCTACCAATGGATAGACCCTGGTTCGTGGTGTTAATGTGAAGGCCTCTAGCAGTGGATAGACCCTGGCACGTGGTGTTGATGTGAAGACCTCTAGCAGTGGAAAGACCCTGGAACGTGGTGTTAATGTGAAGGCCTCTACCAGTGGATAGACCCTGGCTCGTGGTGTTGATGTGAAGGCCTCTACCAGTGGATAGACCCTGGTTGATGGTGTTAATGTGAAGGCCTCTAGCAGTAGATAGACCCTCGCACGTGGTGTTCATGTGAAGGCCTCTAGCAGTAGATAGACCCTGGCTCGTGGTGTTGATGTGAAGGCCTCTAGCAGTGGGTAGACCCTGGCACGTGATGTTCATGTGAAGGCCTCTAGCAGTGGATAGACCCTGGCACGTGGTGTTGATGTGAAGGCCTCTAGCAGTGGATAGACCCTGGCACGTCGTGTTGATGTGAAGGCCACTAGCAGTGGATAGACCCTGGCACGTGGTGTTGATGTGAAGGCCTCTAGCAGTGGATAGACCCTGGCTCGTCGTGTTGATGTGAAGACCTCTACCAGTGGATAGACCCTGGCTCGTCGTGTTGATGTGAAGGCCTCTACCAGTGGATAGACCCTGGCACGTGGTGTTGATGTGAAGGCCTCTACCAGTGGATAGACCCTGGCTCGTGGTGTTGATGTGAAGGCCTCTAGCAGTGGGTAGACCCTGTCTCGTGATGTTAATGTGAAGGCCTCTAGCAGTGGATAGACCCTGGCTCGTGGTGTTGATGTGAAGGCCTCTAGCAGTGGGTAGACCCTGGCTCGTGATGTTAATGTGAAGGCCTCTAGCAGTAGATAGACCCTGGCTCGTGATGTTAATGTGAAGGCCTCTAGCAGTGGGTAGACCCTGGCTCGTGATATTAATGTGAAGGCCTCTAGCAGTGGGTAGACCCTGGCACGTGATGTTCATGTGAAGGCCTCTAGCAGTGGATAGACCCTGGCACGTGATGTTCATGTGAAGGCCTCTAGCAGTAGATAGACCCTGGCTCGTGGTGTTCATGTGAAGGCCTCTAGCAGTGGATAGACCCTGGCTCGTGATGTTAATGTGAAGGCCTCTAGCAGTGGATAGACCCTGGCACGTGATGTTCATGTGAAGGCCTCTAGCAGTAGATAGACCCTGGCTCGTGGTGTTCATGTGAAGGCCTCTAGCAGTGGATAGACCCTGGCTCGTCGTGTTAATGTGAAGGCCTCGAGCAGTGGATAGACCCTGGCTCGTGGTGTTAATGTGAAGGCCTCTACCAGTGGATAGACCCTGGCACGTGGTGTTGATGTGAAGGCCTCTAGCAGTGGATAGACCCTGGTTGATGGTGTTAATGTGAAGGCCTCTAGCAGTAGATAGACCCTCGCACGTGGTGTTCATGTGAAGGCCTCTAGCAGTGGATAGACCCTGGCTCGTGGTGTTCATGTGAAGGCCTCTAGCAGTAGATATACCCTGGCTCGTGGTGTTCATGTGAAGGCCTCTAGCAGTGGATAGACCCTGGCTCGTGGTGTTGATGTGAAGGCCTCTAGCAGTGGATAGACCCTGGCTCGTGGTGTTGATGTGAAGGCCTCTAGCAGTGGATAGACCCTGGCTCGTCGTGTTGGTGTGAAGGCCTCTAGCAGTGGATAGACCCTGGCACGTGATGTTGATGTGAAGGCCTCTAGCAGTGGGTAGACCCTGGCTCGTGGTGTTGATGTGAAGGCCTCTAGCAGTGGATAGACCCTGGCTCGTGGTGTTGATGTGAAGGCCTCTAGCAGTGGATAGACCCTGGCTCGTCGTGTTGATGTGAAGGCCTCTAGCAGTGGATAGACCCTGGCACGTGGTGTTAATGTGAAGGCCTCTACCAGTGGATAGACCCTGGCACGTGGTCGTGGTGGTGATGCTGGTATCGCGTGTCCCGAGCCTCCTCTCCATGGAGACTCCACAGTAGGGACGGAGACTCCCACCACTGGGAGTTCTGAGACCCTCAACATCATCATCCTCACTCATTCCACTGTCCCATCCCTCCTCCGCTTTCCACTCGCCTCTCTCCCTCCATCTCTCCCTCCATCTTTCCCTCTCTCCCTGTCTCTCTCTCTCTGTCTCTCTCCCCTACTCTCCCACAGGCGTTGCTCTACGATCTCTCTCTCACACTCTCTCGCTACAATCTCTCTCCCGTCCCATCTTTCCACCGAGACTCCTCCAATTCTCTCGGCACCATCCACTCGCTTGTACTCTCTCCCCATCTTCTCGCTCTCTGTCTACGCTGTCTCGCTCTCTCCTCTCCGCGTCCTCTCCGCCGCTGCCTCGAATCCAACCGGTCACGTCGCCTTCTGCTGCTGCTGCTTCTGCTGCTGCCCTTGACCCGTGGTGAGTCACACGGAGTATCTCTTGAGATCTCTCACTTGATCTCTCTATCTTGATCTCTCTCGCTTGATCTATTTCTCTCTCTTGAGATCTCTCTCTTGATCTCTCTCTTGATCTCTCTATCTTGATCTCTCTCGCTTGATCTATTTCTCTCTCTTGAGATCTCTCTCTTGATCTCTCTCTTGAAATCTCTCACTTGATCTCTCTCTTGATCTCTCTCTTGAAATATCTCACTTGATCTCTCTCTCTTGATCTCTCTATCTTGATCTCTTTTTCTCTCTTGATCTCTCTCTCGATCTCTCTCGTTTGATGTTAACCATCGACGCGTGCGATGCATGTATCCCTCGTTACTGGTAGAATTCACGTGACTGACGCTCAAGTCTAAACTAGTTGTGTTTATTTGACCAGGTAAGGTCCACTGAGCTGTGGAGCTATTTGTCAGAAGCGACCTGGCCACCACAAAATGACAGCTCCACGAAGTGGCTGATCGTCATCATCATCATCATCACGTGGAAATGTTTTGCAGCCACGGTGACGTTGATTCTAAGTGTGGAGGGGGAAAACCCGGAGGGCCTGGAGAAAAATCCACGCGACCACGGGGAGAGAGACATGCAAACCCCAAATATACAGCAGCAGGCGTCAGGGTCGGGATCTAACCCACGACCTCCTGCACACCAGGCGAGGTAATTAACATCTCCTAGCCACCGTGGTACAGCCTAGGAGGCGAGGAGCGGTGGTGCAGTGGTTAGCGCACTGTGCTACAAACCGTGCCACCCGAGTTCGATTCCTGCTCACGGCTAACATCGGGGATGATTATCTGAACCGGTCCTGGGCCTCCCCTTAGATTGACTCAACCGTACATCAGTACCTGGTGCGTTGTGTCAGTGTCAACATTGGGGAGACAAAGGCGGCCGGGCGTGGTACTCGCCACCCACCCACTCGTGTGCCGTCCTAGGCTTCACAGGTGCTACTCGCTAACAACATTTGCCCCAACAGTCTGTTCAGGCTATACGGACGATCATTAATCTCCTGCTCCCGCTCTGTCCGTGCCACAGGGTGGTGCACTGCTCACTGTGAGATGTCCCAATGGAGGTGCCGCCCGTCTAATGATGTAGATGCTCACCCCGAGCCCTCATTACTTTGATAGTGCGTTGTCTTTGAGCTGTACGCCTTTTGGCGTCCTCTGGTCTAGCACCAATTGAGACGAGGCTCAAAAGAAAGCCGTCTCTGGTGTGGACCAATCAGTTTCAAAGACAATGCATATATTATCAGCGTGTGTTTTGTTTGCATTCTGAGCACAAGTATTGTGGTTAATGCAGTAACATGATTCCTTGTAAAAAGGTTTCAGTTCTGTTGCCAGAAGAAAGGGGAAACCCCTATTATTATCAGTGCTTCTGATTTTCTGCTCACAGGTAATCCCCATCGACGTGCAGTGTCGTAAGGTCTCTTCTCCCTCAGCGAGGCTTGTGTGTGTGAGTGCGTGCGGGTGCCGTGCGGCGCACACACTCAGTCGCAGACGAGTTAGTCGCAGGAGGCACCGTCCTTCCTTTATTACGTTCCACGCCACCAACTCCGGCCCCCTCTCTCTCTCTCACGACCACGCTGCCGTACGACCCGGCCTAGACACGACCCTGTCCGTGTTGCACCGACGGCGTCGACCGAGACAGCCAACCGCTGTCCGGCCACGCAATGATCGGGCGGCAGCGACGAGGGTGGCGACGACGAGATGAGTCCATATTCTCAGGTTTTTTCGGTAAAGTCACGTAGGTAAAAACATTAAAATTAATGAAAGTAAAATAAAACAAAACAAAAATAAAATTCACGACGTTTCGGAGGCAACACAAGTCTCCTTCATCAGGTGGGACCGTCACAGCCGAATTAGCTGCATCATTCGGCTGTGACGGTCCCACCTGATGAAGGAGACTTGTGTTGCCTCCGAAACGTCGTGAATTTTATTTTTGTTTTGTTTTATTTTACTTTCATTAATTTTAATGTTTTTACCTACGTGACTTTACCGAAAAAACCTGAGAATATGAATCATTGCAGTCACGAAAGCTTCAAATCTAGAGATGAGTCCACTCCCAGAACCGGCAGCCCGGAGCTCCCCACTCTCCGCTGCTTTTATTCCCCTCGGCGCGGCTTGGCTCCGCCCTGGCCACGCTTGGCTCCGCCCTCGCCCCACTTGTCTCCGCCCTGCCCCGCTTGGCTCCTCCCTAGCCACGCTTGGCTCCTCCCTAGCCACGCTTGGCTCCGCCCTAGCCACGCTTGGCTCCTCCCTAGCCACGCTTGGCTCCTCCCTAGCCACGCTTGGCTCCGCCCTAGCCACGCTTGGCTCCTCCCTAGCCACGCTTGGCTCCTCCCTAGCCACGCTTGGCTCCGCCCTAGCCACGCTTGGCTCCTCCCTAGCCACGCTTGGCTCCGCCCTAGCCACGCTTGGCTCCGCCCTCGCCCCACTTGTCTCCGCCCTGACCACGCTTGGCTCCGCTCTGGCCACACTTGGCTCCTCCCTAGCCACGCTTGGCTCTGCCCTGGCCACACTTGGCTCCTCCCTAGCCACGCTTGGCTCCTCCCTATCCACGCTTGGCTCCGCCCTAGCCACGCTTGGCTCCGCCCTCGCCCCACTTGTCTCCGCCCTGGCCACGCTTGGCTCCGCCCTGGCCACGCTTGGCTCCGCCCTCGCCCCACTTGTCTCCGCCCTGCCCCGCTTGGCTCCTCCCTAGCCACGCTTGGCTCCTCCCTAGCCATGCTTGGCTCCTCCCTAGCCACGCTTGGCTCCGCCCTCGCCCCACTTGTCTCCGCCCTGACCACGCTTGGCTCCGCTCTGGCCACACTTGGCTCCTCCCTAGCCACGCTTGGCTCTGCCCTGGCCACACTTGGCTCCTCCCTAGCCACGCTTGGCTCCTCCCTATCCACGCTTGGCTCCGCCCTAGCCACGCTTGGCTCCGCCCTCGCCCCACTTGTCTCCGCCCTGGCCACGCTTGGCTCCGCCCTGACCACGCTTGGCTCCGCCCTGGCCACGCTTCCTCCCTTCTCGAACCCTCCAGAGGGTTCCAGGGGCCTCCCCACGAGGTCTACCGTGACCCTTGCCCCAGTTCCACCGCCCTGCCGGCACACACACCGCGTGTATACTCAACGGCGTGTGCGCTAAGTGTCCACCTGCAGTTGCTGTACAGCAGTCAGCGCTGTGTCACTACAGACGTATGGTGACCTGTGTAGACATACAGTGTTACTTGAATCTTGATTTGAAGCTTTCGTGACTGTAGGAATTCATACTCTTTGGTTCTTTTGGTAAAGTCACGTAGATAGGAAATAAATAATAGATCACAACGTTTCGATCGCAACAACAAGCAATCGTCTTCAGGTGAGAGAGAGAAGCATGCCGTTGTGATGAGGCATTATATAGATCCGAGAGGGGGGAGGGAGGGGAGGCCGTAACGGGCGAGAGGGTGGGGGTGAAATTCAAAGAGAGCTTAGGTGAGAGAGAGAAAAAAGTGATATTTAAAAACTTTTTTTTAAACGGTTTAATGGAATGTACTAATAATGGCAGAACTCCACGACTCCAGGAAGTGGCCCCGAGGCTTGCCATAACGTAAGGGACCGTGGTCAAATACAGCCAACGTCAGTTTACTGTGGACAATTAGACCCAAGCCGAAACATAACATATAGATTTTTAAAAATAGTTATTTTTTTATTTTTTATGATATAATATAATATAGTATTGTCATCAGTATGACATAAGTATATCAAGTTTGCAGTCGATACCACATTGGGAAGTGGATTAAAATTGAGTTACAAGATTTGAGCATATAACAACAGACAGATTGAGTCAATATGAAGTGTGTAAAAAGGAAAATGAATCACTCAGCCTGTAGTTACCCGAACGGTTAAAATCATTCTTCTCTCAATTTCAATAGATTATCTAATTAGTCTTGGCCAGTAGTAACTAGTTTTGCACAGAACTTTCAACGTTATCGAAATAAATCGAGTGTCCTTGTTGGCACGCGTGTTCTGCCACTGCCGGCAGTTGTATTTGGGAGTATTTAATATTTATTTGGTGATTTTTTGGCCCGTGCTGATCATTCGTCCTGTCTGACCAACATAGCATTTGCACAAGAACAATGAATCCAATACACACCTTCTGTTTGATAGCTTCACTAATACATCTTTCGTACCATATATTAGTTTCTGTATTGTATGTACCGAGTCAAATCTGACTCAGATGTTTTGATTTTCCAAGTTTATCAGTTACTCGAGCAACGTAGGGTATTTTAATAGTTTTATTTACTTGGTCAGTTTCAACGCTCGTGCTATTTGATTTCGTTTTGGCATTCAGTGTCCTATTGATTTGTGCATCATTGTAACCGTTCAATTGCAGCACCGCTTTAATATGTTTAATCTCACTTCTCAGACTTTCACCATTTGACACTTTCTAAGCCCAATGTATGAGCGTCTTGATGAGAGATGATTTCTGTGCATGCTGATGGTGTAACTCTGCGTTCAGATAGGTGCCAGTGTGTCGTTTTCTTTTGATGAACGCGGTGCGTTATTTTACCCGAGCAGAAAATTCAGAAATGGGAGAGTTTTGTCAAATTCCACTTCCATGGCGAACTGTATGGACGGGGTTTTGCGAGTTGAGATTATTTAGAAATCGTTAAGTGTATCTTTGCCGTGTGGCCAGACCACCAATGTGTCATCCACATATCTAAACCAAGCAAAGGGATTCAGTGTGCTTGAAGCTATTGGTTTTGCTTCAAAATCTTCGATCCCAACCCTGACGCCTGCTGCTGTATATTTGAACTTTGCATGCTCTCCCCGTGGTCGCGTGGATTTTTCTCCGAGTCCTCCGATTTTTCCACTCCACATTTAGAATCAACATCACCGCGCGTTCACAGTAATTAGACTTCTGCTATAAATTTCCACTCGATGATGATGATGATGATAAGCCGCCAACTGCGTTGAGCTGTCACTTGTGATGGCCGGGTGGCTTCTGAAATAGAGCTACACAGCCCAGTGGGGCTTTACCTGGTAAACATAAAACAGAGTTTTTAGTTATAGTAATAGGTTTTTACCCTTTCAACTGGTACAAAAAACTGACACCTTTATACAAGGCATCATGTTTGCAATAACCACAACACAAGCAGTCAAAATGCAAACAAAAAGAAACAACTCTGATGATGATAATGATATGCACTGTCCTTGAAGTTGATTGGTCCACACCCGAGACAGCTTTTCTTAAAGCCTAGTCTCACATGGTGTTGGACCAGATGACGCCAAAAGGCGTACAACTCAAAAACAGTGCACTATCAGAGTATTGAGAGCTCGGGGTAAACATTTACACTATGAGAACTCCTTTACCAGTGGCAAAATATAGTAATAGGACCAATCAAATTCAAGGACAGTGCATATCATTATCATCATCAGAGTTGTTTACTTTTGTTTGCATTTTGACTGCTTGTGTGGTTATTGCAAACATGATGCCTTGTATGAAGGTGTCAGTTTGTGTACCAGTTGAAAGGGTAAAAACCTATTACTATATTTTGCCACTGGTAAAGGAGGTCTCATAGTGTAAGAGTTTTTAGTTGTTTTGTTTTTATTGTAAATGTGGTTGTGGAACCAGTGGCTCGCTGACCGATTGTCTGTGTCGGGTGGAGGTGGGGGAGTTAACGACACAGTGTTACATTCACGCGATTCTCTCACCCGACATCCTCCAGCTGAGCGCGGTTGGCTACGTACGGTGCGAAAGAAGTTCAATATAAAAACCTACATACGACAATACCTTCTTATTATGAATATTATCCCTACACGTTGTCGAATTATAATAATAATTAACCCTTCACTGGAAGAAGCTACGCTGCAGTGTTGTTGAGATGCTGCTGAGGATGCTGCTGATGCTGATGATGCTGATGATGATGATGTTACTGATGATGCTGATGATGCTGCTGCTGATGATGCTGCTGGTGATGATGCTGATGATGTTACTGATGATGCTGCTGCTGATGATGCTGCTGCTGATGATGTTGATGATGCTGCTGCTGATGCTGCTACCGAGTTAACAGTGACGGTGGACAAACTAAGCAATGTTTTATTTTTCGATTGAAAGCTTTCATGACTGCAGGGATTAATCTTCTTGGTTCTTTCGGTAAAATCACGTAGAAGGGAAATAATAAAATAATAAAAAATAAAACATAATAAAATACAATTCTCACGACGTTTCGGCTACAACGCAAGCAGCCGTCCTCAGGTGAAGAACAGGTCTGTCGGAAAGACAGCGTCTGAATGAACTCGGAGATGTTAACTACCTTCATTCAGACGCTGTCTTTCCGACAGACCTGTTCTTCACCTGAGGACGGCTGCTTGTGTTGTGGCCGAAACGTCGTGAGAATTGTATTTTATAATGTTTTATTTTGTATTATTTATTATTTCCCTTCTACGTGATGACTTTACCGAAAGAACCAAGAGCATGTTTAATTTGACCAGCTAAGGCCCACTGAGCTATGCAGCGCTTGTCCAGACGCGACCTGGCTGCCACCTACCATAGTCCCACAAAGCGGCTTCACCACCACGACGGGTCCATTTCTAGCAGCCAAACACTCGAACACGCATGATGGTGATTCTCAGCGTGGAGGGGAAAACCGGAGGACAAAGAACAAAAAGATCCACGCGACCACGGGGAGAGAGACACGCAGACTCCAAATATACAGCAGGCGTCAGGGTCAGGTTCGAACCCACGACCTCCTGCACACCAGGCGAGGTAGTTAGCATCTCCTAGCCACCCTGATGATGATAAGAGAGAGACACGCAGACTTCAAATATACAGCAGCAGGCGTCAGGGTCGGTATGGAACCCACGACCTCCTGCACACCAGGCGAGGTAGTCAACATCTCCTAGCCACCCTGATGATGATGAGAGAGAGACACGCAGACTCCAAATATACAGCAGCAGGCGTCAGGGTCGGGATGGAACCCACGACCTCCTGCACACCAGGCGAGGTAGTTAACATCTCCTAGCCACCCTGATGATGATGAGAGAGAGACACGCAGACTCCAAATATACAGCAGCAGGCGTCAGGGTCGGGATGGAACCCACGACCTCCTGCACACCAGGCGAGGTAGTCAACATCTCCTAGCCACCCTGATGATGATGAGAGAGAGACACGCAGACTCCAAATATACAGCAGCAGGCGTCAGGGTCGGGATGGAACCCACGACCTCCTGCACACCAGGCGAGGTAGTTAACATCTCCTAGCCACCCTGATGATGATGAGAGAGAGACACGCAGACTCCAAATATACAGCAGCAGGCGTCAGGGTCGGGATGGAACCCACGACCTCCTGCACACCAGGCGAGGTAGTCAACATCTCACAGCCACCGTGGCGCCCGAGCATAGCCAGCAACAACGACGACGACAAACCAACGCGTCCCGTGCCAACACCGACACCGCCACTCTGTGCCGGACAGGTTCGGGCCGCAGCAAGCATCGTACCCTAAGCGTCTGGCAGCCCCAGCCAGACCCACGTGGGCCGTGTAGCAGGGCAATTGCCCGCAGCGTCAGCCTGTTGCATTTATTTATTTAGTTTAAGGCCACAGCGTGGGCTTGTGACGAGTGTAGGAGCGAGAGCGGTTTCAGGGTGAGAGGTTTAGTGAATAAAGGTATTGGCAAAGGTGCCCCCCCCTATATAGCCTTGAACAGCTGTTGGGGCAAGTGCTGTGAGCGAGTCGCACCTATGAAGGCCGGCACTGCGGCACACGAGGGGCGATGGGTGGCCAACAACGACGCCCGGCCGCCTTTGTCTCCCTCGTGGCGATGTCCACACAACTCATTTGAGGCTGAGTCGACCTAGGAGCAGGAGACCCAGGACCGGTTCAGAGATGTTCGTCGCCGGTGTTTGGTGGCGGTGGCCGTGAGCTGAGATCGAACTCAGAGCCGCGTGGCCTCTGGGGTGCGTGACCCCCACCCCCAGCACCCCCCGCGGGCCTCCCAAGTGGAGACGGAGCCACAACACACCGCGCGTGGTCTCCATGGCGCCACGAGCCACGCGGGACCCCCAGACGGAGCCAATTCACGACGCCGCAGAACCCCGCCCCCCTCCTCCACCACCCCCCTCCACCCCTCCTCCATCACCCCCTCCACCCTTCCTCTACCACCCCCCTCCACCCCCCCCTCCTCCACCCCCCCCCCATCCACCACCCTCCTCCACCCCTCCAACCTCCACCCCTCCTCCACCACCCCCTGCACCCCCTTTCTCTTCCCCCCCTCCTCCACCACCCCCTCCACGAGGGATTGATGTCTTTGTGTTCCGGCCTTAATAGGAGCTCGCTAACAGCACTGTACCCAACAGCCTGTTAAGGCTACACAGTGCTAAAGGATTTTTTATGGGAATAAAAGCGTTATAGTGTTATTATATAATTTTTCATGGGATTCTCAGCGAAACCAGCGGCATGCCATCCCTTTTTCACAACCTCCTCCCATCCAATCTCGGTTGGAATGGTGTTGCTCAGTTCAAACGAAAATCAAACGTCCAACCAACTTTGGGGTGGTATCTCCCTGACCCCCCCGCCCCTCTCTCTCTGTGGCTTCCCACGCGTGGCCCGGCATCTCGCCACGGACCTGTCAAAGCCCCCAGTTAGATCCCCCCACCACCACCGCGGCTAACACCGGCGTCTGTACCGGGCGACTGTGCAGGGTTTGCCGACGCGCCATCCGAGAGCCAGAAGCCACGATGGCCTCGCGGAGACCTCACGACCACCACAACCAGCACGACCACCACGACCAGCACCACCACCACCACCAACCGGTGGCCAAGCACATCGTGGTGTTCCGCAACGGCGACTCGCACTACCCCGGCCGTCGGTTCATCGTGAACGCCAAGAAGACGGGCAGCTACGATAACTTCCTGGGGGAGCTCACGGACGGCCTGCAGGCACGCAATCTCTCGCTCTCTCGCTCTCTCATCTCTCGCTCTCTCATCTCTCTCGCTCTCTCGCTCTCTCATCTCTCTCATCTCTCTCGCTCTCTCATCTCTCGCTCTCTCATCTCTCTCGCTCTCTCATCTCTCTCGCTCGCTCTCTCGCTCTCTCATCTCTCTCGCTCTCTCGCTCTCTCATCTCTCTCATCTCTCTCGCTCTCTCATCTCTCTCGCTCTCTCATCTCTCTCTCTCGCTCTCTCGCTCTCTCATCTCTCTCGCTCTCTCGCTCTCTCATCTCTCGCTCTCTCATCTCTCGCTCTCTCATCTCTCTCGCTCTCTCATCTCTCTCGCTCTCTCATCACTCTCGCTCGCTCTCTCGCTCTCTCGCTCTCTCATCTCTCGCTCTCTCATCTCTCTCGCTCTCTCATCTCTCTCGCTCTCTCATCTCTCTCGCTCGCTCTCTCGCTCTCTCGCTCTCTCATCTCTCGCTCTCTCATCTCTCTCGCTCTCTCATCTCTCTCGCTCTCTCATCTCTCTCGCTCGCTCTCTCGCTCTCTCGCTCTCTCACTCTCTCGCTCTCTCGCTCTCTCACTCTCTCGCTCTCTCATCTCTCTCGCTCTCTCATCTCTCTCGCTCTCTCATCTCTCTCGCTCTCTCACTCTCTCGCTCTCTCATCTCTCTCGCTCTCTCATCTCTCTCGCTCTCTCGCTCTCTCGCTCTCTCACTCTCTCGCTCTCTCATCTCTCTCATCTCTCTCGCTCTTTCGCTCTCTCACTCTCTCGCTCTCTCACTCTCTCGCTCTCTCACTCTCTCGCTCTCTCATCTCTCTCGCTCTCTCATCTCTCTCGCTCTCTCATCTCTCTCACTCTCTCGCTCTCTCACTCTCTCGCTCTCTCGCTCTTTCGCTCTCTCACTCTCTCGCTCTCTCACTCTCTCGCTCTCTCATCTCTCTCGCTCTCTCATCTCTCTCATCTCTCTCGCTCTCTCATCTCTCTCGCTCTCTCATCTCTCTCGCTCTCTCGCTCTCTCACTCTCTCGCTCTCTCACTCTCTCACTCTCTCGCTCTCTCATCTCTCTCGCTCTCGCTCTCTCATCTCTCTCGCTCTCTCATCTCTCTCGCTCTCTCATCTCTCTCACTCTCTCGCTCTCTCGCTCTCTCGCTCTCTCGCTCTCTCACTCTCTCGCTCTCTCATCTCTCTCGCTCTCTCGCTCTCTCGCTCTCTCATCTCTCTCGCTCTCTCGCTCTCTCACTCTCTCGCTCTCTCGCTCTCTCGCTCTCTCGCTCTCTCGCTCTCTCGCTCTCTCATCTCTCTCGCTCTCTCGCTCTCTCACTCTCTCGCTCTCTCGCTCTCTCGCTCTCTCGCTCTCTCGCTCTCTCATCTCTCTCGCTCTCTCGCTCTCTCACTCTCTCGCTCTCTCGCTCTCTCATCTCTCTCGCTCTCTCATCTCTCTCACTCTCTCGCTCTCTCATCTCTCTCACTCTCTCGCTCTCTCATCTCTCTCGCTCTCTCGCTCTCTCGCTCTCTCGCTCTCTCGCTCTCTCGCTCTCTCATCTCTCTCGCTCTCTCGCTCTCTCACTCTCTCGCTCTCTCATCTCTCTCATCTCTCTCGCTCTCTCGCTCTCTCGCTCTCTCGCTCTCTCGCTCTCTCGCTCTCTCGCTCTCTCATCTCTCTCATCTCTCTCGCTCTCTCGCTCTCTCACTCTCTCGCTCTCTCGCTCTCTCATCTCTCTCGCTCTCTCATCTCTCTCACTCTCTCGCTCTCTCATCTCTCTCACTCTCTCGCTCTCTCATCTCTCTCGCTCTCTCGCTCTCTCGCTCTCTCGCTCTCTCGCTCTCTCGCTCTCTCATCTCTCTCGCTCTCTCGCTCTCTCACTCTCTCGCTCTCTCATCTCTCTCATCTCTCTCGCTCTCTCGCTCTCTCGCTCTCTCGCTCTCTCGCTCTCTCGCTCTCTCGCTCTCTCATCTCTCTCGCTCTCTCGCTCTCTCACTCTCTCGCTCTCTCATCTCTCTCGCTCTCTCATCTCTCTCGCTCTCTCATCTCTCTCGCTCTCTCGCTCTCTCGCTCTCTCGCTCTCTCGCTCTCTCGCTCTCTCGCTCTCTCGCTCTCTCATCTCTCTCGCTCTCTCGCTCTCTCGCTCTCTCGCTCTCTCGTCTCTCTCGCTCTCTCGCTCTCTCGCTCTCTCGCTCTCTCGCTCTCTCGCTCTCTCATCTCTCGCTCTCTCGCTCTCTCGCTCTCTCGCTCTCTCGCTCTCTCATCTCTCTGTGTCCCTCTCCTTTTTTTACGATCAGTAGAAACAAGAAGATGCTCGGTGTAGTCGGCACTTTGCTTCGTTCATCATTTCGTAATTTTTGTTTTAAAAATAACTTTGCTTTATGTAAACCCCCACCTCTCGCTCACTCTCTCACTCTCTCGCTCTCTCACTTCTGACACCAATCTGTGGGGGCTGACGCCCGCCTCCCCGCTCCCTGCGAGCGGGCGGGGTGCGACGTCCACCCCCTCCACTCCCCCCTCCTCCTCGTCGGCCGCTTCTCGCCGGGCCCCCGCCGATCGGGTGATTGCCCCCCCCCCTCGCGCCAGTGCCCTCTCTGATGGACATCGCTGATTGGTTGGCTCACCACCGCTCGGGGTTATCTCGCACACGCCCACGTGCACCACCACACAAGCGAACGCGGTGGCGTGCACACGCCCGCCCCTGCAGGCGCGTATTTCCCACACACGCGTGTACCCACGTGCGCCCCTACAGGCGTTTATTTCGCACAAAGGCTAGCGCTAAAAACGGCGGGCAGTTTTAATATGCGCGCACACCTCGCCGTTAACGCTGTTGTTGCTGCGTAGACACGCGCGAGCACCGGCGAGCGGGCCTAACACACCCCGCCCGAATACTCGCGCGACACAGCTGCTCGGACACGGGCACGTCGGCGGCCGTCTATGTTTAATAGACGCGCGCGCCTCGCACACACACACTCACATAACCAACACCGCGCCGACGTTGCAGCCCTGCGCTCGCTTTCTCGCGCACACCGTCTCCCCGCGCAGTCACACCGCACACAAATCGCAGACACCACGCCGAGGTTCTACCCACACACACAGAAATTACACCGCACCGATGCTCTGTACTAAAGTTTATTAATGGCGCAAATACACTCTACCTTGAGGGGGAATATTTTGCGAGAAGAGCTTGGCCTAACTCTGCCTACGAACCCAGTCACTCAAGCGTCCTACCACGAACCTCGTAGCTGTACTCACGGCAATGCACGGACGCTGTGAGACGTGGAGGGAGAGGGACGAGCGAAAACTTCACCTATCACTGCCTCGTAGCAACACTCGCTGGCATCACACGGATGCTGCGAGCGGCTCGAGGAGGCAGGACGGCGGGGAGCGGGTCTTGACGGCCCGGAGGTTGAAGGCAACGTCCCGGGCTACTCTTTTTATATCCTTACTTCAAAGGCCCGAGGTGCCATTGTACCGCACAGCCAATCATGCGCTTACCCGCACCGCCGTCCCTCTCCCTGTGACCGGCGGGCAGCAGTGAACACCCATTGTCCCTTTGTCTTGCGCCCTTCTTGCTCAGGGTTCCGTCCTCCGTTCTCCCCCCGCGAGTTGTATCTCATTGCGGTTGGCCCAGGGAACCTTTTCTTTCTGCGCCCATACAATTTTAAACCAATTTTAGGGGCATCGCAATGTAACCTGCCCTGCGAGGTTCGGCCAATCTCCTGGCACCGGGAAACCATGGAACTTTTCCTCTAGGGGCCCTTCGGATTAAAACCCGATGTGCCAGGCAATCCCCCGCCAGGACACTACGTGGGTGCGCTGCGTGCGGGTCGTGTTTTAGTGCGGGGGCCGGGAGGGAATCGCGATGCTTGCGGAGTTGTTCCGCGGTCGTGGCACCACGTAGCCCCCGAGGTGCCCGTCCCAGTCCTGGAGCACCTCGCCTGGGTTGCTCCAACCAAGTAGCGCCGGGGAATTCGTGGGACTCGCCCGGCCCTTGTGGCCAGTTTCGTGGGCGGTGGCTCGGCTGTCCGAGGCTCCTGCGGCGGAATCCGTCTCCATTCCAGAAGCCCCTCCCATCCTCCGGCGTCCACTGGCTGGGGAACAAACTCAGGGGTGGAGGGGTTTAGGTGCCGCCGCGCCCATTGCCTCCTTGCCGGGCCGGGGTCCACTGGGAACTGGCGCCCAGCGGGGCCCATGTACGGCATGAAGCAATCGGGTATGGGGAGGGTGGAGATTCCAAGGTTTCGGGTACCCAAAGGGTGTAGGTCGACCCCAGCGAACTGGTTCGCCCGGCTGATGCGGAACGGCCTCGATTTCCGCCCACAGCCAACACCAAATACCGGTGGCGACTTTCTGAACCGGTCCAGGGCCTCCTTCCCCCCCCACCCCACCCCCCACCCCACTAGGTCGACTCAGCCTGAAATAAGTACAGTAGCTGGTGCGGTGTCTAAACATCGCCACTTGGGAGACAAAGGCGGTCGCACGTGGTGTTGGTCACCCACCCCCTCGCGTGCCGTGCTGGCCGTGATAGATTTGTGTGTGTGAGGCTACACGTGGGAGCTGTGTGTGTGAGGCTACACGAGGGAGCTGTGTGTGTGTGTGTGTGAAGCTACACGTGGGAGCTGTGTGTGTGTGTGTGAGGCTACACGTGGGAGCTGTGTGTGTGTGTGAGGCAACACGAGGGAGCTGTGTGTGTGTGGCTACACGTGGGAGCTGTGTGTGTGTATGGCTACACGTGGGAGCTGTGTGTGTGTGAGGCGACACGAGGGAGCTGTGTGTGTGTGTGTGAAGCTACGCGTGGGAGCTGTGTGTGTGTGTGTGAGGCTACACTTGGGAGCTGTGTGTGTGTGTGAGGCTACACGAGGGAGCTGTGTGTGTTTGGCTACATGTGGGAGCTGTGTGTGTGTGAGGCTACACGTGGGAGCTGTGTGTGTGTGGGGCGACACGAGGGAGCTGTGTGTGTGTGAGGCTACACGAAGGAGCTGTGTGTGTGAGTGAGGCTACTCGTGGGAGCTATGTGTGTGAGGCTACACGTGGGAGCTGTGTGTGTGTGAGGCTACACGTGGGAGCTGTGTGTGAGGCTACACGAGGAAGCTGTGTGTGTGTGAGGCTACACGTGGGAGCTGTGTGTGTGTGTGAGGCTACACGTGGGAGCTGTGTGTGTGTGGCTACACGTGGGAGCTGTGTGTGTGTGTGGGCTGTGTGTGTGTGTGTGAGGCTACACGTGGGAGCTGTGTGTGTGTGTGAGGCTACACGGGGGAGCTGTGTGTGTGTGAGGCTACACGAGGGAGCTGTGTGTGTGTGTGAGGCTACACGGGGGAGCTGTGTGTGTGTGAGGCTACACGAGGGAGCTGTGTGTGTGTGTGTGGGCTACACGAGGGAGCTGTGTGTGAGGCTACTCGTGGGAGCTGTGTGTGTGTGGGCTACACGAGGGAGCTGTGTGTGTGAGGCTACACGTGGGAGCTGTGTGTGTGTGTGTGAGACTACACGTGGGAGCTGTGTGTGTGTGGCTACACGTGGGAGCTGTGTGTGTGTGTGGGCTGTGTGTGTGTGTGTGGCTACACGTGGGAGCTGTGTGTGTGTGTGTGAGGCTGCACAGGGGAGCTGTGTGTATGTGAGGCTACACGAGGGAGCTGTGCGTGTGTGTGAGGCTACACGGGGGAGCTGTGTGTGTGTGAGGCTACACGTGGGAGCTGTGTGTCTGTGAGGCTACACGTGGGAGCTGTGTGTGTGTGTGTGAGGCTGCACGTGGGAGCTGTGTGTGTGTGAGGCTACACGTGGGAGCTGTGTGTGTGTGAGGCTACACGTGGGAGCTGTGTGTGTGTGAGGCTACACGTGGGAGCTGTGTGTGTGTGTGTGAGGCTACACGTGGGAGCTGTGTGTATGTGAATCTACACGTGGGAGCTGTGTGTGTGTGGGCTATACGAGGGAGCTGTGTGTGTGTGTGGGCTACACGAGGGAGCTGTGTGTGTGTGAATCTACACGTGGGAGCTGTGTGTGTGGGCTACACGTGGGAGCTGTGTGTGTGTGTGTAGCCTACACGAGGGAGCTGTGTGTGTGTGTGTGGGCTACACGAGGGAGCTGTGTGTGTGTGAGGCTACTCGTGGGAGCGGTGTGTGTGTGGGCTACACGAGGGAGCTGTGTGTGTGTGAGGCTACACGTGGGAGCTGTGTGTGTGTGTGTGAGGCTACACGTGGGAGCTGTGTGTGTGTGAGGCTACTCGTGGGAGCTGTGTGTGTGTGGGCTACACGAGGGAGCTGTGTGTGTGTGAGGCTACACGTGGGAGCTGTGTGTGTGTGTGTGAGGCTACACGTGGGAGCTGTGTGTGTGTGGCTACACGTGGGAGCTGTGTGTGTGTGTGGGCTGTGTGTGTGTGAGGCTACACGTGGGAGCTGTGTGTGTGTGTGAGGCTACACGAGGGAGCTGTGTGTGTGTGTGGGCTACACGTGGGAGATGTGTGTGTGTGGTGTGTGAGGCTACACGTGGGAGCTGTGTGTGTGTGAGGCTACACGAGGGAGCTGTGTGTGTGAAGCTACACGTGGGAGCTGTGTGTGTGTGTGTGGGCTAGACGTGGGAGCTGTGTGTGTGTGTGAGGGTACACGTGGGAGCTGTATGTGTGTGAGGCTACACGTGGGAGCTGTGTGTGTGTGAGGCTACACGAGGGAGCTGTGTGTGTGTGTGTGAGGCTACACGGGGGAGCTGTGTGTGTGTGAGGCTACACGTGGGAGCTGTGTGTGTGTGGGGCTACACGAGGGAGCTGTGTGTGTGTGAGGCTACTCGTGGGAGCTGTGTGTGTGTGAGGCTACACGTGGGAGCTGTGTGTGTGTGAGGCTACACGTGGGAGCTGTGTGTGGGTGAGGCTACACGTGGGAGCTGTGTGTGGGTGAGGCTACACGTGGGAGCTGTGTGTGTGTGAGGCTACACGTGGGAGCTGTGTGTGTGTGAGGCTACACGAGGGAGCTGTGTGTGTGTGAGGCTACACGAGGGAGCTGTGTGTGTGTGTGAGGCTACACGAGGGAGCTGTGTGTGTGTGTGGGCTACACGTGGGAGATGTGTGTGTGTGGTGTGTGAGGCTACACGTGGGAGCTGTGTGTGTGTGAGGCTACACGAGGGAGCTGTGTGTGTGAAGCTACACGTGGGAGCTGTGTGTGTGTGTGTGGGCTAGACGTGGGAGCTGTGTGTGTGTGTGAGGGTACACGTGGGAGCTGTATGTGTGTGAGGCTACACGTGGGAGCTGTGTGTGTGTGAGGCTACACGAGGGAGCTGTGTGTGTGTGTGTGAGGCTACACGGGGGAGCTGTGTGTGTGTGAGGCTACACGTGGGAGCTGTGTGTGTGTGAGGCTACACGAGGGAGCTGTGTGTGTGTGAGGCTACTCGTGGGAGCTGTGTGTGTGTGAGGCTACACGTGGGAGCTGTGTGTGTGTGAGGCTACACGTGGGAGCTGTGTGTGGGTGAGGCTACACGTGGGAGCTGTGTGTGGGTGAGGCTACACGTGGGAGCTGTGTGTGTGTGCAGGCGACTCGTGGGAGCTGTGTGTGTGTGAGGCTACACGTGGGAGCTGTGTGTGTGTGCAGGCGCGGTTCGGCGCCGTGCGGAGCGTGTTCACGCCGGGCCACGGGAGCCGCGTGGAGCACCTCGAGCAGCTGCAGAGCGGCGGCGTCTACGTGGCGGCAGGCAGAGAGCGCTTCAAGAAGATCGAGTGAGACCCCCTCCCCCCCTCCCCCTCTCACCTACCTACCCCTCAACTACCTCCCTCTCTCATCTCACTCTACTCCCCACCACGCACTCTCCTGCCTCTCCCCTCTCATCTCACTCCACTCCCCTCCACGCACTTTCCCACCTCTCCCCTCTCATCTCACTCTACTCCCCACCACGCACTCTCCTGCCTCTCCCCTCTCATCTCACTCTACTCCCCACCACGCACTCTCCCACCTCTCCCCTCTCATCTCACTATACTCCCCTCCACTCACTCTCCTACCTCTCCCCTCTCATCTCACCCTACTCCCCTCCACTCACTCTCCTACCTCTCCTCTCTCATCTCACTCTACTCCCCTCCACGCACTCTCCCACCTCTCCCCTCTAATCTCACTCCACTCCCCTCCACGCACTCTCCCACCTCTCCCCTCTCATCTCACTCTACTCCCCTCCACGCACTCTGCACACACACACACCGTACACACCCACACACACATACCATGAGCAGACCCATGCACGTTTACCCACAGCTCTCTGTACACAGAGTTGTTTGAGCCTCGTGCGTTCATAATGGCCGTGTCCGAGCCACCACGACATCCCACCGCCCATCAGTGGCTAAAGAGCTTCATGGCTCATCGGATTCCTCCTGCATGCGAAACAAAGATTCTGATTCGTGGGTGCAGGCCCTGGATGCGGGTCTCACCGTCTCCCTCTCGGGGGTCAAGGAGTGGGGGGGGGGGGGTCAAGGAGTGGGGGGGGGTCAATGAGTGGGGGGGGTCAAGGAGTGGGGGGGGGGGGTCAAGGAGTGGGGGGGGGGGGTCAAGGAGTGGGGAGGGGGTCAGTTCAGAACGGCGGCCGTGTCACAGGCAGGAGGCCTCCTTAGGCTGTTGTAGGGCCCAAGCCGATGGCCCCACGTGGTGGTGGTGAGATGATGGTGGTGATGGTGGATGTAGTGGTGTTGGTGGTGGTGGCGTCGTGTGTATGATGAACTTCTTTCGCACCGTACGTAGCTAATCGGAGGCGCGGGGGGAAGTGCAACAAACTAAACGCAACAAAGAGCGGTTCGAAAGAAACGAGTTTGTCAATGTCGATGATGATTTGAAAGTGCATCGTGGCTCCCAATGGCTTCCCAATATCGGAAGGAAGAGCGTTCCAGACGGCCGCAGTAGCAGCGCAATCTGGACGAAGGAGCTCGTCAGGAAGTGCAACGCAGGAGGATGCCGCCCACGCCGCCGCAGACGCCTTGAGCTCACGGCGCTCCGGCTGGAGCCGGGGGGCCTGGAGCAGCCCCTGGACGCTTGCTCCGCAGGGCGGCCGCGATTCTCTGTCAATTCCTTCAAGATGAAGTTGACGTCGACCTGCGGTCTTTACTCATTTTGCGACGTGGGGTGGGTGGGGGGTGCGAGGGACACCGCTCCGCATTTGAAACCATTGAGGGTTTGTGACATCAGCACGATGACGATGATGATGACGGGGAGTGTTGTCACCACTTGTGTATTGTGGGGGGTGGGGGGGGGGCACGTCAAGGGGCCGCGATAATGGCCACCAGGGGCCAGTGGCCCACGGGGACCTTGCGACAAATGCAGGTTGGGGGCTATGACGCCAGGCAGACGGTGGCGGCGGTGACGGTGGTGACGGCGGCGGCGGTGACGGTGGCGGTGACGAGGTTGTACGAGCGGTCGGTTGAGGGATGCGCGGAGGGGGCACGTGCCCTGACATCCCACCCATCCGTGCCACCCCCACCCGTGCCACCCTCACCCGTGCCACCCCACCCGTGCCACCCCCACCCGTGCCACCCCACCCGTGCCACCCCCACCCGTGCCACCCCCACCCGTGTGTGTGGTGAAGTTACGCGCAGATCGACACCAAAGTCACGAAGCCGAGAGGCAAGAACGGCTGCCCTGAGACCCTGCGGGCGAACACGGTGAGCGAGTAAGCGCACGAAGACAAAGATCACCCGTGTAGCCTCAACAGACTGTTGGGGCAAGTGCTGTTAGCGAGTAGCAGCGCCTATGAAGGCCGGCACCGCGCACGAGGGGGTGGGTGACCAACTCCCCGCTGTGTGTGGTGAGTGTCGTGCTGAGTGTAGTGGTGAGTGGCGTGGTGAGTGTCGTGGTGAGTGTCGTGGTGAGTGGCATGGTGAGTGGCGTGGTGAGCTGGTGATGCACGGGTTGGTGTGGTGGTGTCTCCCTGCTGTGCGTGGTGAGTGTCGTGGTGAGTGTAGTGGTGAGTGGCGTGGTGAGTGTCGTGGTGTGGTGGTGATGCACGGGGTGGTGTGGTATTGTTTCCCCGCTGTGCGTGGTGAGTGGCGTGGTGTGGTGGTGAGTATCGTGGTGAGTGTCGTGGTGAGTGTCGTGGTGAGTGGCGTGGTGAGTGTCGTGGTGAGTGTGGTGGTGTTTCCCCGCTGTTCGTGGTGACGCAGCTGCGGGATTCCGAGGAGCGGCGGGTGACCGTCTCCCTGTCCCGCATCCGGCACCTCGTCCCGGAGCCTCTCATCATCTAGTGAGTGGCGGCCGTGACGATAATCTGAACCGGTCCTGGGCCTAACCTAGGTCGACTCAGCCTCAAATGAGTACCTTGTGTGGTGTGTCAAGTGGGGATGACCCTGCCGAGGCTGCGGTGCCTCAAATATGGGAAGAAGTCACCCTCTGTGAGTGGCTGGCTGAGGTGCCATCTGTTGAGGAAGTACTGAAGGCGATCCAGAGTCTGAGACCAGGAATTGCACCAGGCAGAGATGATCTCCCAAGCGAAATGCTGAGGGACGGTGGCGTTTGTGCACAGACTGCCCTACATGACATCATAACAAGTCTGGACCACTGGATGGGTTCCGCAGGATTGGAAGGATGCCCTGGTGGTCCCCCTCTTTAAGAAGGGGGACCGCACAAACTGTAACAACTACAGGGGCATCTCACTCGTCAGTGTGCTGGGAAAGGTCCTGGCAAGGATTATTCAACATCGCCTTGCTAGGCACGCTGAGGAGAGGCTTGCGGAGCCCCAATGCGGTTTCAGGAAAGGGCGGTCCTGCACAGATGCCATATTTTGTGTCCGCCTGCTACAGCAGAGGTATAGGGAATTCCAACAAGACCTACATCTCTGCTTTATTAACCTGGTCAAGGCCTATGATACCATCAGTAGGCCTGGGCTCTGGCTTGTTCTTCGTGCTTTCGGAGTCCCTGACCCTCTGCTCACGATCATTAAAGATTAAAGACCTTCATCATGGTGAGCGGGCCCTGGTAAAACTTTGTGGCCAGGAGTCGGAGCCATTCCCTGTACACCTTGGGGTGCGACACGTAGTTCGTGAAGCCTTCGATGGCTCTACCGGAGGAATTTCCATCTGGTACAGATACAATGGGAAGCTGATCGATGCCCGGGTGTGGTCAAGGGATGGCTCCCTCTTGCTCAACCATGTTATGATCTGGTAATTGCTGCTCACTCAGAGGAGGAGTTGGAAGCGCTGCTGCTAAACCTGGAGCTTGCCAATAAGAGGTGGGACCTTACCATAATTCCACCAAAACTAAACACCTGCCTGGTTATTTTCTACCATTGGACACTTCATCCCCACAACTCCCAATTGGTGATGGAGCAGTTGTGGAGAGAGTGGAGAGTTTCCCATACCTGGGCAGTGTGCTCATGACTGGCTCCGGTTTAACAGCAGAGGTCTCACTACGAATCAGTCGAGCGGCATTGTCTTTTCATCGGTTGCATAACGCTGTGTGGAAGCTACCTGGTCTGTCGTTCCACACGAAGCTTCAGGTCTTCTCGGCCACAGTCATTCCCTCCCTTCTCTACGCTTGCGAAAAATGGACCCCCCTAATGGAACATCTTCGCCAGTTAGAAACATTTAGGCTGGCCTGCCTACGATCCATCCTGGGTTTAACCAGGCTGGATTGTGTGAGGAGCTCACAAATCCTTGAAAGATCTGGACAAAATCCCATCGGTGAGCTTCTCCGACAAGCAAGGCTGCGTTGGCTGGGTCATGTGGACTTGCCGATGACTGGTGCCAGCGGTGTCAAGATCGGCCTCTTTGGAGGAGGTTCGTGAAGGACGCTACTGGGTAGTTGAAGGCAGTCGCCCTCCAACAACAACGGAGGGCGGAGGAGCGACGCTCACAACAACGAGCGGAGCACCGGGTGGCTAAAGCACAGCAAGTCGGCAGATTAGGGGGCACAGGTGGTGCATCAGCCACTCATCTCAGTCAGTCGACCCGTGCCACCTGGGTCTGTCCCGTGACCTCGTGCCAGCGGGCGTTCGACACTTCACGTGGCCTCAACGTGCACATAGCCTGGCACAAGCGTCGTGGTGACATCACCGCCACTTGGTGGCGAATGGCGTTTGTTGTGTGTGATGGTGTCTGTGTGTGTGATGATGTATCTATATCCGAGTGCGCGCGGTGTGCATGTGTGCATGTGTGCGGTGTGTACGGTGTGTACGGTGTGTGATGGTCTCTATGTGTGTTTGTGTGTACACGGTGTGTGTGTGTACACGGCGTGTGTGTGTGTACACGGCGTGTGTGTTTGTGTGTTCACGGTGAGTGTGTGTGTGTGTACACGGCGAGTGTGTGTGTACACGGTGTGTGCACGGTGTGTGTGTGTGCACGGCGTGTGTGTACACGGTGAGTGCACGGCGAGTGTGTGTGTGCACGGTGTGTGTGTACATGGTGTGTGTGTGTGTACACGGCGTGTGCACGGTGTGTGTGTGTGCACGGCGAGTGTGTGTGTGCACGGTGTGTGTGTGTGTACCGGTGTGTGTGTGTGTGTGCACGGCGTGTGTGTACACGGCGTGTGTGTGCACGGTGTCTGTGTAAGCGGTGTGTGTGTACACGGTGTGTGTGTACACGGTGTGTGTGTGTACACGGTGTGTGTGTACACGGTGTGTGTGTGTACACGGCGTGTGTGTACACGGTGTGTGTGTACACGGTGTGTGTGTGTACACGGTGTGTGTGTGCACGGTGTGTGTGTGCACGGTGTGTGTGTGTGTGTGTACACGGTGTGTGTGTGTACGGTGTGTGTGTGTGTGTGTGCACGGTGTGTGTGTACACGGTGTGTGTGTGTACACGGTGTGTGTGTGCACGGTGTGTGTGTGTACACGGTGTGTGTGTGCACGGTGTGTGTGTACACGGTGTGTGTGTGCACGGTGTGTGTGTACACGGTGTGTGTGTGCACGGTGTGTGTGTGCACGGTGTGTGTGTGTGTGTGTACACGGTGTGTGTGTGTACGGTGTGTGTGTGTGTGTGTGCACGGTGTGTGTGTACACGGTGTGTGTGTGCACGGTGTGTGTGTACACGGTGTGTGTGTGTACACGGTGTGTGTGTGTGTGTGTACACGGTGTGTGTGTGCACGGTGTGTGTGTGTGTGTGTGCACGGTGTGTGTGTACACGGTGTGTGTGTGTGTACACGGTGTGTGTGTACACGGTGTGTGTGTGTACACGGTGTGTGTGTACACGGTGTGTGTGTACACGGTGTGTGTGTGTACACGGCGTGTGTGTACACGGTGTGTGTGTACACGGTGTGTGTGTACACGGTGTGTGTGTGTGTACACGGTGTGTGTGTACACGGTGTGTGTGTGTACACGGTGTGTGTGTACACGGTGTGTGTGTACACGGTGTGTGTGTGTACACGGCGTGTGTGTACACGGTGTGTGTGTACACGGCGTGTGTGTGCACGGTGTGTGTGTGTACACGGTGTGTGTGTACACGGTGTGTGTGTACACGGTGTGTGTGTGTACGGTGTGTGTGTGTACGGTGTGTGTGTACACGGTGTGTGTGTACACGGTGTGTGTGTGTACGGTGTGTGTGTGTACACGGTGTGTGTGTGTACGGTGTGTGTGTGTACGGTGTGTGTGTACACGGTGTGTGTGTGTACACGGCGTGTGTGTGCACGGTGTGTGTGTACACGGTGTGTGTGTGTACACGGTGTGTGTGTACACGGTGTGTGTGTGTGTGTGTACACGGTGTGTGTGTGTACGGTGTGTGTGTACACGGTGTGTGTGTGCACGGTGTGTGTGTACACGGTGTGTGTGTGTACACGGTGTGTGTGTACACGGTGTGTGTGTGTTCACGGCGTGTGTGTGTGTGTACACGGCGTGTGTGTGCACGGTGTGTGTGTACACGGTGTGTGTGTGTACACGGTGTGTGTGTACACGGTGTGTGTGTGTTCACGGCGTGTGTGTGTGTGTACACGGCGTGTGTGTGCACGGTGTGTGTGTACACGGTGTGTGTGTGTGTACACGGCGTGTGTGTGTGCACGGTGTGTGTGTACACGGTGTGTGTGTGTGTACACGGCGTGTGTGTGCACGGTGTGTGTGTGCACGGTGTGTGTGTGCACGGTGTGTGTGTACACGGCGTGTGTGTGCACGGTGTGTGTGTACACGGTGTGTGTGTGTACACGGCGTGTGTGTGCACGGTGTGTGTGTACACGGTGTGTGTGTGTACACGGTGTGTGTGTACACGGCGTGTGTGTGCACGGTGTGTGTGTACACGGTGTGTGTGTGTACACGGCGTGTGTGTGCACGGTGTGTGTGTGCACGGTGTGTGTGTACACGGTGTGTGTGTGTACACGGTGTGTGTGTACACGGTGTGTGTGTGTACACGGTGTGTGTGTACACGGTGTGTGTGTGTGTGTACACGGTGTGTGTGTGTGCACGGTGTGTGTGTACACGGTGTGTGTGTGTGTACACGGTGTGTGTGTGTTCACGGCGTGTGTGTGTGTGTACACGGCGTGTGTGTGCACGGTGTGTGTGTACACGGTGTGTGTGTGTACACGGCGTGTGTGTGCACGGTGTGTGTGTACACGGTGTGTGTGTGTACACGGTGTGTGTGTACACGGTGTGTGTGTGTACACGGTGTGTGTGTACACGGTGTGTGTGTGTGTACACGGTGTGTGTGTGTGTGTACGGTGTGTGTGTACACGGTGTGTGTGTGTGTGTACGGTGTGTGTGTGTGTGTACGGTGTGTGTGTACACGGTGTGTGTGTGTGTACATGGTGTGTGTGTGCACGGTGTGTGTGTACACGGTGTGTGTGTGTTCACGGCGTGTGTGTGTGTGTACACGGCGTGTGTGTGCACGGTGTGTGTGTACACGGTGTGTGTGTGTACACGGCGTGTGTGTGCACGGTGTGTGTGTACACGGTGTGTGTGTGTACACGGTGTGTGTGTACACGGTGTGTGTGTGTGTACACGGTGTGTGTGTGCACGGTGTGTGTGTACACGGTGTGTGTGTGTTCACGGTGTGTGTGCACGGTGTGTGTGTGTGTACACGGTGTGTGTGTACGGTGTGTGTGTACACGGTGTGTGTGTGTACATGTTGTGTGTGTGCACGGTGTGTGTGTACACGGTGTGTGTGTGTTCACGGCGTGTGTGTGTACACGGCGTGTGTGTGCACGGTGTGTGTGTGTACACGGTGTGTGTGTGTGTACACGGCGTGTGTGTGTACACGGCGTGTGTGTGCACGGTGTGTGTGCGTGCAGCGTGTTTGTGAACGGAGAGTCTCGCCAGGCGCCCGTCAGGCTGATCGTGCCTCGCCGCGTGCTCGCCAGCTGGGAGCGCGTCCTGGAGCTCGTGTCGCAACGCGTCACGCTGCGCAGCGGCGTCGTGCGCAGGTGGGGCCGGGAGCGGTGGTGGGGCTGGTAGTAGTGGTGGGGTCGGTAGTGGTGGTGTGGTCGGTAGCGGTGGTGGGGCTAGCAGTGGTGGGGCCGCTAGCGGTGGTGGGGCTGGTAGTGGTGGTGGGGCTAGCGGTGGGGTCGGTAGTGGTGGGGTCAGTAGTGGTGGTGGGGCTAGCGGTGGGGTTGGTAGTGGTGGGGTCGGTAGTGGTGGGGTCGGTAGTGGTGGTGGGGCTAGCGGTGGGGTCGGTAGCGGTGGTGGGGCCGGTAGCGGTGGTGGAGCCAGAAGCGGTGGTGGGGCCGGTGTTGCTGATAGTAGTCATGGTGGTGGTGATGACGATGATGGTGATTGTGATTATTATGGTAATGATGATGATGGTGGTAATGATGGTGATGATGATGGTGTTAATGATGTTGGTAATGATGATGGTGGTGATGATGTTGGTGATGACGATGTTGGTAATGATGATGATGATCGTGATGATGATGTCTGTGTTGTTGATGGTGAAGATGTTGGTAATTGTCTCGGCCTCGCTGTGCGCTGCGTTGCACCGCTAGCTGAGTAGATAACCTCGTGTTCAATAAACCCTCGGAGCCAGGATGAACGTCCGACTCCAAACGTCATTTATTAAGTTTAACAAGGTAAAACTGGTGAGAAAACACAGATACAGCATCTGTTATAACCCGGAAACACCAACACAATGAACACCACAGCACCAGAACATTGTCCCAGATAACATGTTTCCCAGCAATAGACCCTGGAAGGACCAGGCCCCCACACTACCACTGAACAACTACAAAAGAGCACAAGCCGCCGCTGCGTTGCATAAAGGCACATCGTGTGTTCATCACACTGCACCCCCATCTGCCGTGAGGCAAAACTCCTGCCATGAGGCAGAACAATGATCGTGATGATGATGTTTGTGTTGTTGATGGTGACGATGTTGGTAATGATGATGGCGATGATGATGTTCGTGTTGATGGTGCTGATGACGATGGTGATGATGATGATCGTGATGATGATGTTTGTGTTGTTGATGGTGACGATGTTGGTAATGATGATGGCGATGATGATGTTCGTGTTGATGGTGCTGATGACGATGGTGATGATGATGATCGTGATGATGATGTTTGTGTTGTTGATGGTGACGATGTTGGTAATGATGATGGCGATGATGATGTTCGTGTTGATGGTGCTGATGACGATGGTGATGATGATGATCGTGATGATGATGTTTGTGTTGTTGATGGTGACGATGTTGGTAATGATGGTGATGATGATGTTCGTGTTGATGGTGCTGATGACGATGATGGTGACGATGGCCCCAGGCTGTACTCGCTGGAGGGGCTGCCGCTGACTCACGGCTCGGAGCTGCAGAATGGCCACGGATACGTGGCACTGGGCCGGGAGCCCTTCCAGGCGCGCCGCTACGGCCTCGACACCACCACCAGCACCACCACGCCGCCCGCACGGCAGGTCCCGCACGGCCGGCGGTACGTGGGCACCATCACCACCATCCCTATTACCATCACTACCACCACCATCACTACCACCATCACTACCACCATCGCTACCATCACTACCACCATCACTACCACCACCGCCAGCACCACCACGCCGCCCGCATGGCCGGCGGTACGCGGGCACCATCACCACTATCGCTACTACCATCACTACTACCATCGCTACTATCGCTACTACCATCACTACCATCACTACTACCACTACCATCACTACTACCATCACTACCACCATCACTACTACCATCACTACCACCACTACCACCATCACTACCACCATCACTACTACCACTACCATCGCTACCACCATCTCTACCATCACTATTACCACTACCACCATCACTACCACCATCACTACCATCACTACCACCATCACTACCATCACTACTACCATCACTACCATCGCTACCATCACTACTACCACCACCATCACTACCATCACTACTACCACTACTATCATCACTACCATCACTACTACCATTACCATCACTACTACCATCACTACTCCCTCCACCATCACTACCATCACTACCACCATCACTACTACCACTACCATCACTACTACCATCACTACTACCACTACCATCACTACTCTACCACTACCATCACTACTACCATCACTACTACCTCCACCATCACTACCATCACTACCATCACTACCACCATCACTACTACCACTACCATCACTACCACTACCATCACTACCATCACTACTACCACTACCATCACTACTACCACCACCATCACTACCATCACTACTACCACTACTATCATCACTACCATCACTACTACCACTACCATCACTACTACCATTACCATCACTACTACCATCACTACTCCCTCCACCATCACTACCATCACTACCACCATCACTACTACCACTACCATCACTACTACCGCTACCATCACTACCACCATCACTACCATCACTACTACCACTACCATCACTACTACCATCACTACTACCACTACCATCACTACTCTACCACTACCATCACTACTACCATCACTACTACCTCCACCATCACTACCATCACTACCATCACTACCACCATCACTACTACCACTACCATCACTACCACTACCATCACTACTACCACTACCATCACTACTACCACTACCATCACTACCACCATAACTGCCATCACTACCACCATCGCTACCACTACAGCTGGTGGTGCATCTACCAGTGAATGGCGGGTATTGGTATTAGTGGAGGTATGGGGAGCGGTGGTGCAGCGGTTAGCGCGCTGCGCTAGGAACCCGGCGATCCGAATTAGATTCCTGCTCACGGCCACCAACACCAGTGACGATTATCTGAACCGATCCTGGGCCTCCCCTAGGTCGACTCAGCCTCAAATGAATACCTGGTGCGGTGTGTAAACATCGCCACTGGAGAGACAAAGGCGGTCGGGCGTGGTGCTGGTCACCCACCCCCTCGTGTACCATTCCAGCCTTCATAGGTGCTCGGTAACAGCACTTGCCCCTACAGTCTGTTTAAGGCTATATGGGGGATCTTTGTCTTTGGAGTTGATGGTGATGGTGTTGGTGGAGTTGGTGGTGTTGGTGGTGTTGGTGGTGGCGGTAGTGTTGGTGATGGCGGTAGTGTTGGTGATGGCGGTAGTGTTGGTGGTGGTAGCTGTGATAATGGTGGTGGTGAGACCGTCAGAGCCGTGCACGGTGATTGCGGGACCTGGCAGAAGGAAGGGAGCGATGGCCGCGTGCAGAGGTGACACCAGCGCTGACCCCGTCTGTGTTTGTGTGCGTGTCAGACACAGACTGCCTCCACTGCAGAAGCAACCGGCTGGGGTGAGCACTCATCACCACCACCATCACCACCAAGATCATCATCACCACCAAGATCATCATCACCACCATAGTCATCACGATCACCACCATCACCGTCATCATCACCACCATCACCACCAAGATCAGCATCACCACCAAGATCATCATCACCACCATAGTCATCACGATCACCACCATCACCGTCATCATCACCACCATCACCACCAAGATCAGCATCACCACCAAGATCATCACCACCACCATCATCACCACCACCACCATCATTAACACACACACCATAATATTAACACACACACATAGTATTAACACACACACCATAAATCTTGACTTAAAGCTTTCGTGACTGCAGGAATTCATCTGCTTGGGTCTTTCGGTAAAGTCACATAGATAGGTTCAAAGAAAATAACAAAAATAACAAAAAAATTACGACGTTTCAATCGCAACACAAGTGGTCGTCTTCAGGAAAAGGGGGGTTAGCTTCCAAGGCAAGCTGTTTATAAAGGAGTTTGAAATGTCCGTGGCCCAAATGTCAGCAGCCAATGATAATGTAAGTGGTGGGCAGCCAACCCAAAGGTGTTGGTTTTCCACCAATCAAAGGGCTGCCAGGTGAAAATTAGCATGTTAATGAGAGATTAGCATGTTAATGAGAGATTAGCATGTTAATGGGAGATTAGCATGTTAATGGGAGATCGCAGAGCCACAACGCACGGGTCGGCACGCGAAGTGGCTGTGTGAGTGTGAACCCTGTGAAAGTGCAAGTTTGAAATGGACGTAAAGCACAACTAACATCGGAAGGTGGTGCGATGGGAACATCACAGCCAGTTATTACTTAAACTGGTTGATAACGTCCTTCCAATGATTGATCCGTTTGTACCCATCTTCTCATTTGAAATTGTGTCTGTGTCTATACATATGGATGCCTTCATGAACGAATCTTTGTTGATAGCCAGTGGGCTTGCAAAGTACCTTCGTCTTAGAGAAATACATTTTGTGTGAGCCCACCGCATTAAAAAAATGATCAGCCACGGCCGAGGTATTGGTCCGACCGTGTTTCAGATCTGCCTTATGTTCACGACCACGGTCCGAGACATGTCGCTTAGTTTCTCCAATGTAACTGCTGCCGCAGAGACAGCTTAGTTTGTAGACGCCGGGATATTGCATGTCAGGGATCACATCCTTCACAGATGAGATCAGATCACGAATTTTATGTCCTGTGTTAAATCGAACCTGGATCTTGTGTTTGCTCATAATTTTGGAAGTCTTTTTAGTGACCCCTGCTATGTATGGCAAGGTGATGGTTTTCATTGGGTCCTCAGATGGTTCTTTCCCAACGGTTGGGGTGATATCTTTACGGATTGTGTAGTCTGAATATCTATTAATCTTGAGTGTTTGGTGTACGTGTTCCAGTTCACTGGCTAGGTAATGACGGTCGGAAACACATCGAGCTCTATGGTGTAGAGTTTTGATGAGGGAATTTTTCTGGGATGGATGGTGGTGGGAGTCAGGTTTAGGTTGGGATCTGTATGGGTGGCTTTCCTGTAGACAGTGTCCCATTGAGCCATCAGGTCTCTTTTCGATTGAAACATCCAAGAATGGTAACTTGCCATCCTTTTCCACCTCCATGGTGAATTTGATGGCTGGGTCTATGGAATTGATGTCGTTGAGGAATTGGTTCAGAGCTGATCGGCCATGTGGCCAGATGACGAACGTGTCATCTACGTATCTCTTCCACAAGGACGGACGTAGAGTGGATGTCTGGATGGCATCTGTCTCAAAATTTTCCATGAAAACGTTGGCAACAACTGGAATAAAGGGAGAACCCATTGGGTTACCTTCAACTTGATTGTAGAATGTTCCATTCCAGGTGAAGTGTTGGTGAGGCAGTGTCTCACCAGGGCCGGTACATCAGCATTCAGTCCTCCTTGTTGGACCAAATCTTCAATGATTGCAATGGTGTCAAGCACAGGAACTTTGGTAAACAAAGAGACCACATCGAAACTAACAAGCAAATCACCTGGAGATAATGAGATGTTCTTCCTTAACGATACCAAGTGAGTTGAATACAGCTGAGGTGGTCTTACCAGTGAATGGTTGTTAGGTCTCAGACAGAAATCGGGTCAGTTTGTAGGTGGGTGAGTCAATGGTGGAGACGATAGGACGATGTGGCCGAAACGTCGTGATAATTATTTTATTATATTTTATTTTTATTATTTCATTACTTCCCTTCTACATGACTTTACCGAAAGAACCAAGAACATGCGAGTCCCAGTCAAGCTGGGACTCGCTGACCTGATGACTCAACATGGAAGTCAAAGTCCTGTGCAACCGCTCCACCATTCCATCCGTCTGGGGGTGGTAGGGCGACGTACGTACTTTCTTTGTTCCCAATAAATCACACACCTCCCGCAGCAATTTAGGAGATAATGTTTTACCCTGATTGGTCAGAAGGCGCTCAGGGGCATCCTTGTCCATCACGTAGCCGTCAAGGAATGCCTCAGTGATGGCCACCGCCAACTGGTTGGGAAGCGGCCAGGCCATCGGTCTCCGTGAAAAATATTCGACGCCCGCCAGTAAATACATATTCCCACGAGGGGTGGCAGGAAATGGACTGAGGACATCAAGAGCGACCAGCTCATTTATGCGGGAAACTTGAATGGATTGCAACAGTGGACAACAGGGTTTAGACGGTTGTTTCCGCCGAGCGCACTACACGCACCCCTTCAATATATTAGCAACATCTTCCACCATACCGGGCCAGAAGAAGTCAAGCTTAAGTGTGGCAAGCGTCTTATGCACACCTAGGTGCAGCAGTCGCCCGTGCACCGTCCAAATGATTTTACCCCACAGGGCAGTGGGCACTACGATGTTGTAACGGCGCAACCCTCTGTCCCAATGCATAAGCAACCCGCCTCTGAGGATGACAAGAGGCTACTCCCCGTTGATCAACCACCCCCGTCCGCCCCCTTGATACGGCATCGTAACTTTAACAGGGAAGCGTCCTCAACCTGGAGGCGTCCCCACTGCACATGGTCCAAGCCAATAATGGCATCATGCACCTCAGGACCGTCAGCTTATTCAGGGGTGTCAACCTCGACCGACACTGCAAGGGGAGGGGCAAGACCTCGGCAGCCATCTTACAACGCCCTGAGCCCGAGAAACATGCGCACCCGTCGCTCGTTGGCAATCGCGACAGGGCATCTGCGTTCGTGTGTCGGGTACCTTTGCGGTAGGAGACAGAAAAATAATAGTCCTGCAGGAATTCCAACCAATGTGAAAGTTGGCCAGACGGCTGTTCAATGTGCAGCGCGTACGGTAGGGCTGCATGGTCAGAGCGCACCTCGAAGTGTCTGCCATAAAGATGGGGGTGATACTGCTGCACAAAAAAAACTATAGACAAAAGCTCCCGGCGTGTGACACAGTAGCGTTGTTCGGTTGGAGACAGCACTCTGCTGCTATATGCTACAACACTCTCCACGCCATCCACGACTTGAGACAGAACAGCACCAATTCTGGTGTTGCTAGCGTCCATATCAAGAACGGCAAGGAAAAGTTGGGGTATCGGAGGGGAGGGGTGTTCACCAAGCCATCCCGGAGCGCAACAAATGTGGCCTCCTCCTTCCCCCAATGGAACTTCTAACCCTCTGCCATCAGGGCGTACAGAGGTTTGGCGATAGTGGCGAACCCGGCGACAAAACGGTGGTAATAGGATGTAAAACCAATCAAACTCCGCACCTCCCCCACCGACGTGGGGGTCGGCCAAGAACGCACACACGCGGTTTTGTCCGGGTCCGTCGCTATCCCTGATTTACTGACTATGTGGGCAAGGTACCAAACTGATTTTTGGAGCAGGTGACACTGCTGCGGTTTAAATTTGAGGTCCGCCGCATGCATATTAAGAAAGACAGCATGTAACCGTTCCAGATGTTCTTTAAACGTACGGCTAAAAACGATAACATTGTCCAGATATATCAGGCACAAGTCCCACTGGAGGCCAGCCAGAACCAATTCCATCAATCGCTGGAACATAGCCGGAGCGGAGTGAAGACCCATCGGAAGCCGATTAAATCCAAATAAGCCTTGTGGTGTATGAAAGGCTGTCTTGGGCTTAGAGGACTCATCTCGGGGCAACTGCCAACACCCCGATAGGAGGTCAAGAGTTGAAAAATAATGTGCTCCTGCCAGAGCATCCAGGGACTCGTCAATTCGAGAAAGATATCGTATTAAGTTTACGGACGTCAACACAGAAGTGCAAACTACCATCCTGCTTTTTAAGAAGAACAATCGGGGCTCCCCACGGGCTGGTGGATGGCGAGATAATATCGGCGGCCAACATCTCGTCAACCGCAAGCTGTACGTGGTCTTTTCCTGTGGGGCTCAGCCGGTAGAGGTTCTGCCGGATGTGAGCGGCTTTGCCTGTATCGATGTGGTGACTCAAAAGGGTCACCACATTAGTGGGGCCAATGTGAAATTTGCCTTTGCTAAGCACATCGGAGAATTCACGCAAAAGCGCCCTCAACTCCCTTATCTGAGACTCGGACAATTCAGAATTTTCAGAACAAAGCGTATACATCCACTTTTCATCGGAAACTGTTGCGGCTCTATATTTGACGCCACCCCCACCCCGCTAATGATGTTTTCCTCGCAAAGCGCTGGCGACGCATGGGCTAGCACGGTGCCCTGCTGTATGACAGACGTGTCCAACCCTGCATTAAGGACCTGATTGAACGGTTCCTGCTCATTGGACACCAGAGTCTGGGCCCCCACCAACGTCAACTCACGAATGGCTTTGTTTGAGGGTCCAAGAAGGATTCCTCCCGCAGTCGCCTCCTGGTCAAGCGGCTTCCGCAATCGTAAAGGAACCAACATTTGCGTGCCGGGAGAAATCTTTACGGTCCTACTTGCAAGTGCTTGTAAAGTGGCGTTGGCCGTGCGCCATCGAGTGGGAGAAGGCAAAAAGGCCATGCGGCAGCCCGATGGCAATTCGAGACAACCTTGGTCAATTACAATTTTCAGGGGCATCTTCCCCAGGAAGTCAGTCCCGAGCAAGCAAGGAACAGCAAGGGACGTTGACAGAAGAACTCGTCCCATCAATTTGATATCTCCAATACACACCTCTACCGTTATCTGTCTAATGATGCCCAATGAGCCGCCATTCGCAGCAAAGCACGGAACCCCGACAGGGCATAGGGTACGACACTTATGGGGCAGAATGTTAAAAATCAACTCAGAAATTATAGTCACGGACGCACCGGTATCGACGAGCATTCTAATTTCAACCCCCTCTATTATTCTGATAACAGCAGATTAACCCGCGGCCGCCGCTACCACTCTAAGGGCCAACTCTGACCACTGACCCGGTTGGAGAGGCCAGTCAGCCCGAGCAAAATCTGAACCCTCACACCCCGACACACGACGGGAATGAAAACCATCCCAACGCGATGAGTGAAGTGGATTCAGGGGCCGAGTGTGTGGTGTGTTTTGCGATTCACCTTGGGAAATAGTGGAGTGGAGGACGGTCGGGCGGATGACGGCGGTGGTCCGGGGAGGCGTCGTCGCGGCACACGGCTACCCGACGAGACGTTCCCGGCAGGCCGCAGTTGTCTCACACGACGAGCCCACTCCCAGGACGATGAGAGGTCTTCCGCCATTAAAGTTGTTCATCCCGTCGCACCATGCTGTCCCCGTGCCAGCCTCCGCTTTGGGCCGAAGCACAGGCTTGGACGGGCTCCATGTCTTTGGGTGTATCACACGTCTCACGAGATGCGGTACACGCCGTCAACCCCTTATGTCATTGCAAAAGCAGGTGCGCCTGGATGCATCTTGCAACTTTGAAAGAAGACAAATCGTCTTCGTCGACGGCTGGCAGGACGATGTTGAGGTCCTTCGCCAGCGTTAGCAATCTTTCGAGGACCAGCGAGTCGACTCCGTCGTGGTCCATCTTCGGAAAGGCAGCCTTCGCTAGCGCCAATAGTGCGCTGCGGAAGGTGAGAGGGGCATCTCGGCCTCCCCCCTCCTCTGCGCAGCGAACATTTGACGGCAATTCGGAAATTGCCGCCATCTGGGTGAAGGCTTGCTGAAGCGTGGCCCTCTCCGATGGTGTGATGGTGCAAAACGCCGCCGAAGCATCGTCGTCAAGCGCGGCGGGTAGCGCTCTCAGCGCCTCCACCTCCGTCCATCCCGCCAAGTCACAGTTTGTCTGGAACCAGCGCCTGAAGTCCACCCGGTCACCTCCCACAGCTGAAAATTATTTAACAAAAGGTAGACGTCGCCTGAGGGATGGAATCTCGACAGGCAAACTTGGCGCACATTCAGACTTGGCGGGCTCTCTGTCCCGCTCCGCGAACAAAATGGCGGCCACGTGCGCGGCCTGCACCACGGGAGGTTTGACCCCTTGCAGCTCCGGTACTCTCTCCTCCACCGCTGGCTGTTCACGGTCGAGCTCAGCGACCATCGTGGCCACGGCCTCGAGAAGTTCAGCGAGGCGGGTGCGGAACGTGCAGCGCTCTTTTCCTGACGGCGGTGAGCTGTCGCTGAGATGGTCATCACGATGCTCTTCTGGCGGCGCCTCACTCCCGTTTTCTGGGGTCGCCATCCTCGGGGCTGTCTGGAGAATAACGCCTTCGTTGTCCTCGTCGTCCGACAACGTCCTGGTATGTCGTCTACGTCGTGTAAGCATAACCTAACTCGGCCTATCTTACTGACACAAAAAAAGTTTGGCTATTTCTAACGCCAGTTGTAATGGGTTCAATTGAGTCGTAGACGTAGACTTTGGAGGCAACACATTTATTCAGTTACAACACACGAGGTAACTTCCCCCTAACAGAATAACAACCTAAGGTGGTGACCACCCAGCTTACTACACTAGTTACTTCGTAACTGCTACTATGGACTGGAGACTTGTTGAACGGAGATCGTAGACGAAGGGTTTCTTCCAGGATGCACAACAACCCTGGTCCCTCTCGGGACCCGGCTTCTCTTCTCTATGGCGTGGCCAGCTCCGCCCTTGGCCACGTCCACCTTCCAGAATCCTCGGGAAGGATCTGGGTCCCAATCACGTGACCCCCCCCGAGCACCCTCTTGGGGCCCCTCTGTCAACTTAACCGGTCACGTGTCCTCCCGGGTCAACCAGAGTGCCATGGCCTCACACAACCCGATCCTTCGGTCGGCACCCACACACCCTGTTCTGTAGGGTCGGCACTGCACTTAAAGCGTGGTGCCATCCAGCGCTATCATTCAGTGCACACCATGCGCCTCTCGGGCCGGTACTACACCCGCAACATTGTGGTATCCGGCGATGTCGCTGCACTGCACGCCTTGCCCCTCTAGGGCCGGTACTGCACCTACAGCATGGTGACTTCCAGCGATGTCACTACACCAGTATTAACACACACACACCATAGTATTAACACACACACACACCGTAGTATTAACACACACACACTGTAGTATTAACACACACACAGTAGTATTAACGCGCACACACATACCGTAGTATTAACCCACACACACTGTAGTATTAACGCACACACAGTAGTATTAACACACACACACCGTAGTATTAACACACACACACCGTAGAATTAACACACACACACCCCATTGTATTAACGCACACACAGTAGTATTATCGCACACACCATAGTATCTCTCCCCCCGTGTTTCTCACCCATGTCTCTCCCCCGTGTCTCCCCCGTGTGTTGTTGTCGTTGTGCAGAAGCCCAAGCGAGCTCTGGGCGACCACGACTCCGAGGCCCAGGTGAGGAACACGTGTGGCCCCGGCGGGCCGTGCGGGCCGTGCGGGTCGTCGAGTTCACAATGGCCGTGTCGGAATCGCCGAGCCGGCACCACAGAGTGATAGATCCTGGGTTGAATCGAACTGGTTTTGCTCGACACTGGCAATTCGACGGTCCAGTGTCCGAGTCAACAAGCAATGCCTTCCATTGCTTGACCCGGGTCGCCCCCTCGTGAATGCGAATCCTCTCCTGGGTCTCTTTCAGAGTTCTCATCCCATGGCAGCACAGAATCAACTCGATGCTAGGGAATGACGCATCTCCTGCCATCGTATCACTTCTGTGTGTCTTGATAGGTCTCCATGTATCTCTCTGTACCTCTTGTGTGTCTTGATAGGTCCCCATGTATCTCTCTGTACCTCTTCTGTGTCTTGATAGGTCTCCGTGTATCTCTCTGTACCTCTTCTGTGTCTTGATAGGTCCCCGTGTATCTCTCTGTACCTCTTCTCTGTGTCTTGATAGGTCCCCGTGTATCTCTCTGTACCTCTTCTGTGTCTTGATAGGTCTCCGTGTATCTCTCTGTACCTCTTCTGTGTCTTGATAGGTCCCCGTGTATCTCTCTGTACCTCTTCTGTGTCTTGATAGGTCCCCATGTATCTCTCTGTACCTCTTCTGTGTCTTGATAGGTCCCCGTGTATCTCTCTGTACCTCTTCTGTGTCTTGATAGGTCCCCATGTATCTCTCTGTACCTCTTCTGTGTGTCTTGATAGGTCCCCATGTATCTCTCTGTACCTCTTCTGTGTCTTGATAGGTCCCCATGTATCTCTCTGTACCTCTTCTGTGTGTCTTGATAGGTCCCCGTGTATCTCTCTGTACCTCTTCTGTGTCTTGATAGGTCTCCGTGTATCTCTCTGTACCTCTTCTGTGTGTCTTGATAGGTCCCCATGTATCTCTCTGTACCTCTTCTGTGTCTTGATAGGTCCCCATGTATCTCTCTGTACCTCTTCTGTGTCTTGATAGGTCCCCGTGTATCTCTCTGTACCTCTTCTGTGTCTTGATAGGTCTCCGTGTATCTCTCTGTACATCTTCTCTGTGTCTTGATAGGTCTCCGTGTATCTCTCTGTACCTCTTCTGTGTCTTGATAGGTCCCCATGTATCACTCTGTACATCTTCTCTGTGTCTTGATAGGTCCCCGTGTATCACTCTGTACCTCTTCTGTGTCTTGATAGGTCCCCGTGTATCTCTCTGTACCTCTTCTGTGTCTTGATAGGTCTCCGTGTATCTCTCTGTACCTCTTCTGTGTCTTGATAGGTCTCCGTGTATCTCTCTGTACCTCTTCTGTGTGTCTTGATAGGTCCCCATGTATCTCTCTGTACCTCTTCTGTGTCTTGATAGGTCCCCATGTATCTCTCTGTACCTCTTCTGTGTCTTGATAGGTCCCCATGTATCTCTCTGTACATCTTCTCTGTGTCTTGATAGGTCCCCGTGTATCACTCTGTACCTCTTCTGTGTCTTGATAGGTCCCCGTGTATCACTCTGTACCTCTTCTGTGTCTTGATAGGTCCCCATGTATCACTCTGTACATCTTCTCTGTGTCTTGATAGGTCCCCGTGTATCACTCTGTACCTCTTCTGTGTCTTGATAGGTCCCCGTGTATCTCTCTGTACCTCTTCTGTGTCTTGATAGGTCTCCGTGTATCTCTCTGTACCTCTTCTGTGTCTTGATAGGTCCCCATGTATCACTCTGTACATCTTCTCTGTGTCTTGATAGGTCCCCGTGTATCACTCTGTACCTCTTCTGTGTCTTGATAGGTCCCCATGTATCTCTCTGTACGTCTTCTTTGTGTCTTGATAGGTCCCCATGTATCTCTCTGTACCTCTTCTGTGTCTTGATAGGTCTCCGTGTATCTCTCTGTACCTCTTCTGCGTCTTGATAGGTCCCCGTGTGTCTCTCTGTATCTCTTCTGTGTCCCAATAGTTCTCTATGTATCTCCCAGTATCTCATCCATGAATCTCCATGTCGTTCTGCTTACCAAGGTCCCTCCTTACAAATGAGACTCTGAACTAAACTATGACAACTATTGTATTATTTCATCAGGTAAGGCCCCACTGAGCTGCTAGGTGGCTCTCTTATTTCGGAAACGACTCGGCCATCACAATCGAGAGCAGCTCAACAAAGTGACGGCTTCTCATCATCGTCATCGTGAACATCGTCGTGTTGGAAATTCATACCAAGGAGCCAGATGGCTCACAACGCATGGTGGCGTCGATTCTAAATTCCCAGGGGTGAAAATAACCCCAGAGAGACCCGGAGAAAAATCCACGCGACCACGGGGAGAGAGACAAAGAGACACCGCAGACTCCAGAGTCAACTTCTTAAAGCGTTAAGAGTCGGTTACTCCGAGGCGAATGTGAAGCGATAAAAGCCAGGGCGGACCTGGGTTTGACTCCTGACCACCGTTGTGGTGGACATTTTCCCGCATTCCCACAGCGGGTGACGAGTCGAAACCAGGGGATGAAGCTTCCCCACAAATTGGTGCCAATTTTATTGACCACCATGCCGAGTGGACGGATGGGCCGGATGATGGGCGGTATTTGAACTTGTCCCCTAACAGGTGCAGGCCCTGAACAGCGTTCGTGAGCGTGTCAGGATGGCCGTCAGGCAGAGCAGCAGCCTCGCTCAGCTGTCGCGGGGCAACACCCTATCCAGTCTCGTGTCCCTCACGGTAACGGCAACGCCTCGAGCATCGGGCAAGGAAATCGCTGATTCAGCTGCTTTGCCCTGCCAAGAGAGAGAATCTCTGAGTCACCTGCTTTGCCCTGCCAAGAGAGAGAATCTCTGAGTCACCTGCTTTGCCCTGCCAAGACAGAATCTCTGAGTCACCTGCTTTTCCCTGCCAAGAGAGAATCTCTGAGTCACCTGCTTTGCGCTGGCAAGAGAGAGTCTCTGAGTCACCTGCTTTGCCCTGCCATGAGAGTCTCTGAGTCACCTGCTTTGCCCTGCCAAGAGAGAGTCTCTGAGTCACCTGCTTTTCTCTGGCAAGATAGAATCTCTGATCCACCTGCTTTGCCCTGCCAAGACAGAATCGCTGAGTCACCTGCTTTGCCCTGCCAAGAGAGAATCTCTGAGTCACCTGCTTTGCGCTGGCAAGAGAGAGTCTCTGAGTCACCTGCTTTGCCCTGCCAAGAGAGAGTCTCTGAGTCACCTGCTTTGCCCTGCCAAGAGAGAGTCGCTGAGTCACCTGCTTTGGCCTGCCAAGAGAGAATCTCTGAGTCACCTGCTTTGCCCTGCCAAGTGAGAATCTCTGAGTCACCTGCTTTGCCCTGCCAAGAGAGAGTCTCTGAGTCACCTGCTTTGCCCTGCCAAGTGAGAATCTCTGATCCACCTGCTTTGCCCTGCCAAGAGAGAGTCTCTGAGTCACCTGCTTTGCCCTGGCAAGACAGAGTCTCTGAGTCACCTGCTTTGCCCTGCCAAGAGAGAATCTCTGATCCACCTGCTTTGCCCTGCCAAGACAGAGTCTCTGAGTCACCTGCTTTGCCCTGCCAAGTGAGAATCTCTGAGTCACCTGCTTTGCCCTGCCAAGAGAGAGTCTCTGAGTCACCTGCTTTGCTCTGCCAAGACAGAATCTCTGAGTCACCTGCTTTGCCCTGCCAAGAGAGAGTCTCTGAGTCACCTGCTTTGCCCTGGCAAGACAGAGTCTCTGAGTCACCTGCTTTGCCCTGGCAAGACAGAGTCTCTGAGTCACCTGCTTTGCCCTGGCAAGACAGAGTCTCTGAGTCACCTGCTTTGCCCTGCCAAGAGAGAGTCTCTGAGTCACCTGCTTTGCCCTGCCAAGAGAGAGTCTCTGAGTCACCTGCTTTGCCCTGCCAAGACAGAATCTGAGTCACCTGCTTTGCCCTGGCAAGACAGAGTCTCTGAGTCACCTGCTTTGCCCTGCCAAGAGAGACTCGCTGAGTCACCTGCTTTGCCCTGCCAAGAGAGATCATCTCTGAGTCACCTGCTTTGCCCTGCCAAGAGAGATCATCTCTGAGTCACCTGCTTTGCCCTGCCAAGAGAGAATCTCTGATTCAGCTGATTTGCCCTGCCAAGAGAGATCATCTCTGAGTCACCTGCTTTGCCCTGCCAAGACATAGATGATGAGATCTGGTGGTGGTGGTGGTGATGAGATCTGGTGGTGGTTGTGATATGATCTGGTGGTGGTTATGAGATCTGGTGGTGGTGATGATATCTGGTGGTGGTGATGAGATCTGGTGGTGCTGGTGATGAGATCTGGTGGTGGTGATGAGATCTGGTGGTGGTGATGAGATCTGGTGGTGGTGCTGGTGGTGGTGGTGATGATGATATCTGGTGGTGCTGGTGATGAGATCTGGTGATGATGGTGAGATCTGGTGGTGGTGATGAGATCTGGTGATGATGGTGAGATGTGATGGTGGTGATGAGATCTGGTGGTGCTGGTGCTGATGGTGATGAGATCTGGTGGTGATGTTGAGTTGAGGCCAGACCGAACGAGGCCGTACAGAGGAGCAGAGCGCTCGGTTCGCTACTCCGGTGGAGACAGCAGAGGGAGGCCCTCGATCCGCAGCGTGTTTGCGCTGCTGCTGATGTTGTTTCTGCTGCTGTTGTTGTTGCGGCTGCTGCTGTTGTTGTCTCACAGATGGACAATATGTCCAAGTCGAACGACAGAAGCGAGGTCGGGAGCCCCGAGCTGAGCAGCCCGGCAGATCCCCTGGTAAGCAGCGCTCCCTGCCTCGTGTGGACATCAACGCCGCGATCATCCATCGTCGTCACGATCATCAGGGGCGGGCGGTGTGAACGGGCAGACAGGAAAATGCGCGTGCGGGGATCGGAGTGGAGGAAGCTGATCGGTTTCTATCCACGGTCCGCCATCTTCACCGTCACCATCGTCATCATCATCATAACTATCACCATCACCGTCATCATCATCACTGTCACCATCATCACCATCTTCGTTGTCACTATTATTGTCATCACTGCCACCACCATGTCCACCATCATGACCACCACCATCAACAACCGCCATTCGCCACTAAGTGGCGGTGACATCACCACGACGCTTGTGCCATCACCACCATGATCACCACCATCACCACCATGATCACCACCATCACCACCATGATCACCACCATCACCACCGTGATCACCATCATCACCACTATGATCACCACCATCACCACCATGAACACCACCATCACCATCACCACTATGATCATTACCATCACCACCATGATCACCACCATCACCACCACGATCACCATCACCATTATGATCATTATCATCACCACCATGATCACCATGATCACCACCATGATCACCATGATCACCACCATGACCACCACCACGATCAACACCATCACCACCACCATCACCACCAGTCACCACCATCACCACCACGATCACAACCATCACCATGATCATCACCATGATAACCACCACCATCACCACCATCATGATCACCACCATGATCATCACCACCACCATCACCACCACCATCATGATCACCACCATGATCACCACCACTGTGCTCGTTCACCCAGGAAGAGGACTCGCCGAGTTTTCTCACGACACACGCGCCGCAGCGTGCCGGATTGTGCCAGACCGCGCCGGACTGTGCCGGGCCGTTCCATTCCACGTGCGTGCGCGTGCAAGTGCGGAGTGTGCGGAGTGTGGAGTGCGGAGTGTGTGGAGTGCGGAGTGTGTGGAGTGCGGAGTGTGCGGAGTGTGGAGTGCGGAGTGTGTGGAGTGCGGAGTGTGGAGTGTGGAGTGCGGAGTGTGGAGTGCGGAGTGTGTGGAGTGCGGAGTGTGGAGTGCGGAGTGTGGAGTGTGGAGTGCGGAGTGTGGAGTGCGGAGTGTGTGGAGTGCGGAGTGCGGAGTGCGGAGTGTGGAGTGCGGAGTGTGGAGTGTGGAGTGCGGAGTGTGGAGTGCGGAGTGTGTGGAGTGCGGAGTGTGGAGTGCGGAGTGTGGAGTGTGGAGTGCGGAGTGTGGAGTGCGGAGTGTGTGGAGTGCGGAGTGTGGAGTGTGGAGTGCGGAGTGTGGAGTGCGGAGTGTGTGGAGTGCGGAGTGTGGAGTGCGGAGTGTGGAGTGTGGAGTGCGGAGTGTGGAGTGCGGAGTGTGTGGAGTGCGGAGTGCGGAGTGCGGAGTGTGGAGTGCGGAGTGTGGAGTGTGGAGTGCGGAGTGTGGAGTGCGGAGTGTGTGGAGTGCGGAGTGTGGAGTGCGGAGTGTGGAGTGTGGAGTGCGGAGTGTGGAGTGTGGAGTGCGGAGTGTGGAGTGCGGAGTGCGGAGTGTGGAGTGCGGAGTGCGGAGTGTGGAGTGTGGAGTGCGGAGTGTGGAGTGCGGAGTGTGGAGTGCGGAGTGTGTGGAGTGCGGAGTGTGGAGTGCGGAGTGTGGAGTGTGGAGTGCGGAGTGTGGAGTGTGGAGTGCGGAGTGTGGAGTGCGGAGTGCGGAGTGTGGAGTGTGGAGTGCGGAGTGTGGAGTGCGGAGTGTGTGGAGTGCGGAGTGTGGAGTGCGGAGTGTGGAGTGTGGAGTGCGGAGTGTGGAGTGCGGAGTGTGGAGTGCGGAGTGCGGAGTGTGGAGTGCGGAGTGCGGAGTGCGGAGTGTGTGGAGTGCGGAATGTGGAGTGCGGAGTGCAGTGTGCGGAATGTGGAGTGCGGAGTGCGGAGTGCGGAGTGCGGAGTGCGGAGTGCGGAGTGTGGAGTGCGGAGTGTGGAGTGCGGAGTGCGGAGTGCGGAGTGCGCAGTGTGTGGAGTGCGGAGTGTGGAGTGCGGAGTGTGGAGTGTGGAGTGCGGAGTGTGGAGTGCGGAGTGCGGAGTGCGGAATGTGGAGTGCGGAGTGCGGAGTGTGGAGTGCGGAGTGTGTGGAGTGCGGAGTGTGGAGTGTGGAGTGTGGAGTGTGGAGTGCGGAGTGTGGAGTGCGGAGTGCGGAGTGCGGAGTGCGGAGTGTGCGGAATGTGGAGTGCGGAGTGCGGAGTGCGGAGTGTGCAGTGTGCGGAATGTGGAGTGCGGAGTGCGGAGTGTGCGGAATGTGGAGTGCGGAGTGCGGAGTGCGGAGTGCGGAGTGTGCGGAATGTGGAGTGCGGAGTGCGGAGTGCGGAGTGCGGAGTGTGCGGAATGTGGAGTGCGGAGTGCGGAGTGCGGAGTGTGGAGTGTGCAGTGTGCGGAGTGCGGAGTGCGGAGTGCGGAGTGTGCGGAATGTGGAGTGCGGAGTGCGGAGTGCGGAGTGCGGAGTGCGCAGTGTGCGGAATGTGGAGTGCGGAGTGCGGAGTGCGGAGTGCGCAGTGTGCGGAATGTGGAATGTGGAATGTGGAATGCGGAGTGCGGAGTGCGGAGTGCGGAGTGCGGAGTGCGGAGTGCGGAGTGTGCGCGTCGGGTTCACGTGGGGGTGGTGTGTGACGCCCGCTCCGTGTCTCCTCTCCCAGGCGGGCGACGCCGCTCACGGCGCTGACGACGACGACGCGGGGGAGGGGCGGCCGTCTCCTGCGGGCAGCCCCGGTGAGCGCGCCACCCCTGGATGACCACGTGCCGCACCGCGGCAACACTTGCACTCACCGCGTCGCTCCCCCCACTTTGAGATGCACTTCTGCGGCTGATATTAGGAAGCCACTGGAGCTAGGCACTTGTAAACCATCTAGTCTAGAACTGCTTTTTTGCGTGTTAATTTGTTGTCCTTCCCCCGCACCTCCGATTAGCCACGGTTGCCTACGTACGGCGCGAAATTTCAACGTACGCAACATACAACACTATACCACCAACACTACACCACCACTACTACCACTACCACCACCGCCGCTACACCACCATCACCCCCACCACTATACCACCACATCCACTAGTCCCGCGCCTACAATTATCTCGGTTGGCTACGTATGGTGTGAAAGAAGTTCACCATACACACAGACATACATACGCACTCTCCCTCTCCGTGCATCCCCAGAGCGCGATGAGAGCACGGGGGCTGAAGCACCGAGCGAGAGAGCGAGCGCAGCCCCCGAGGAGCTGGGAGACCATGAGGAGGAGGACGAGGAGGAGGAGGACGAGGAGGTGGTGGGGGAAGAGAAGGAGGAGGAGGAGGCGGGAGAAGAGGAGCCTCATCCAGAGACTCCGTCCGCCGAGGTGAGGCCACCGGGGATGCTCGATTTGGATAGGATCAGGATCAGATCGGGATCAGATCGGGATCAGGTTCGGGACGGGATCGCGCGTGATCTTTGCCACAGAATAACCGTGAGGTTGAGAGGCTGCGTGGGTGTCCCAGAGGTCAGGGCCACTGCGGAGGCTGGGTTCCAGTCCAGGTCTGAGCCGCCCAACTTCAGAGATTCCACCGCGGTCCCAGGTGTAGCGAGCCGATGGTCGCAGCCCGGTAACCAACGAATGGACAAAAACACCGTTCATCGCACTCAGCGTTCATCGCACTCAGCGTTTCTCTGCACAGAATTTTCCCGAATTGCAGTGGTCACGTGCGTCGTGGGAAGGTGCTACCCCCCCCCCCCCCCAGCGTGGCTGGAAGGATCATTGGGAGGAAGCATCAAACTCGCGAGGGCCGTCCCTGCCACGGCCGGAATGAATCGACGATCCAAACCAGGAATAACCACGCGCATGCATGGATTCTGTACCGCTCTGTAAAGCACGCACGAACGCAAGCACGAACGCATGCACTGGCGGACGCACTGATGGATGCACTGACGGACGCACGCACACACAGACACACCAACGCACGCATGGAAGCACGCACTGATGCACGCACACACAGACACACCAACGCACGCATGCATGGACGCACTGACGCACGCACGGACAGCCGCAAGCGCTGGATTGACGCTCTCAGCCCGTACCAGACGGCGTGAACGCGAGACGAGAGAAATAAACAATGAGTTGTGTTCCTCAGCTGCCAGTGGCGGAGGAAGAGGAGAATGAAGGGCAAGAGGAGGAGAAGGAAGAGGAGGAAGAGGTGGAGGAGGGGGAGGAGGGGGAGGAAGAGGAGGAGGCGACGGGAGAACGGAACTCAGACTCTGAGCCGCCTGAGACCACCGTGGAGCCGCCCACTCCACAGCCCGACGCAGACAAGGGGGGAGAGTAGGTGGCGGAGGAAGAGGTGGAGAAGATGTAGGAGGTGGTGGAGTTAGAGGAGAATATGTAGGAGGTGGAGGAGGTGGAGGAGATGAAGGAGGTGGAGGACATGGAGGAGGTGGAGGTGAAGGAGGTGGAGGTGGAAGAGGCGGAGGATGTGGAGGAGGTGAAGAAGGTGGAGGACATGGAGGAGGTGGAAGAGGTGAAGGAGGAGGTGGAGGAGGTGGAGGAGATGAAGGAGGTGGAGGTGGAGGAGGAGTTGAAGGAGGTGGAGGAGGTGGAGGAGGTGGAGGAGGTTGGAGGAGGACTTGTGGCGATTGCATCAATTGGAGTCGCCTGTTTGCTCGTTCTGCAACTCGTCATGGGAATCACGTGCCAGCGTCACACGCGGGCAAACGTCGCGGACAGAAACGCCCAGTTATGCAGTGACGTCAAAAGTAACGTGTTACCGATTACTCGAGGGCCTGGAAAGTAATCCGTTGCCGATTTATGAAGGGATTCTAAAGTAACCTGCTACTGATTACTGGGTTCTAAAGTAATTTGTAACCGATTACTCGAGACGATTCTAAAATAATTCATTACCGATTACTCGAGGAATTATTTAGTGATCTGTTACTGATCACTGGATTCTAAAGTAATCCGTTACTGATTACTGGATTCTAAAGTAATTCGTGACCAATTACTCAATTGATTCTAAAGTAATCCATTACTGATTACTGGATTTTAAAGTAATCTGTAACCAATTCCGCAAGGGATTCTAAAGTAATCCGTTACTGATTATTGGATTATTAAGTAATCCGTGGTCAATTACTCGAGTGATTCTAATGGACGCTCTTTGACGTTGCGATTCCCGTACCGGGCTGGGTGACCCCCACGGCTCGACTCCCGGCCACGGCTGACATCAGTGGCGATGATGCGAGGTCTGAACCTCGACCCCCCCCCCCCCCCCCGCACGCTCCAGCATGGGGAGAGGTCTTCATCTAGCAGTGGATTGGCGAGACCATGAGAAAGGGGCACGGGGGGGAAGTGGGAACGTGGGGACAGTTAATATCTGTGTCTCTGTGTCCCCATGTCCAAGTGTCCCCGTGTCTCCGTGTCCCCGTGTCTCCGTGTCCCCGTGTCCCCGTGTCTCCGTGTCTCCGTGTCCCCGTGTCTCCGTGTCCCCGTGTCTCCGTGTCCCCGTGTCCCCGTGTCTCCGTGTCACCGTGTCTCCGTGTCCCCGTGTCTCCGTGTCCCCGTGTCTTCGTGTCCCCGTGTCTCCGTGTCCCCGTGTCCCCGTGTCTCCGTGTCTCCGTGTCCCCGTGTCCCCGTGTCTCCGTGTCTCCGTGTCCCCATGTCCCTGAGTCTCCATGTCTCCGTGTCTCCATGTCTCTGTGTCCCTATGTCCCCGTGTCTCCGTGTCCCCGTGTCTCCATGTCTCCGTGTCCCCATGTCCCCGTGTCCCCCGTCTCCGTGTCCCTGTTCCGATATCCCAACATCCCCGAGTCTCCATGTGACCCGTCTCCAAGTCTCCGTGTCCCCGTGTCTCCGTGTCCCCGTGTCTCCACATCGTGTCGGAACTTTTGCTCCACGAGTCGCTGCTGGTAACCCACGAGCTGGGCGCTGTCCGCACCGCACTATCTGCGGCGATGGCATCAACGCGGGAACATCGACCCAACGTCGCATGCAGACGTCGGGTCCCAAGTCGCACAGACGTGCAACTCACCACCATATTTACCCTTTACCTGGTGCACCGCGCGCGTGCGTGTGTGTGTATGTATGTGTGTTTGTGTACTTTGTGCAATAATAATAATAAATGGTATTCAGTCTCAATGAGTCTCAAGAATCCTTCCCCGAGGCCGATCATTCTGCCAAGCGGTACCTCCGGCCACGCCAGGGTTCGGGACTTCTCCCGTTTGGGATAAACCCCCCGGGGGGGGGGGGGGGTAACCGTGCTGCACACGAAGGGGCGCCGTGACGCTCGAAGCCACGCACGGATGCATTCACGAATCCGTCGCCGCACCGAACATCGTCTTGGCCGACACGCAGCCCGGGGACTACGACGTGGCATTGTCTCCCACGCATCTTTTAGTACCGCGGTGGCTAGGAGATGTTAACTACCTCGCCTGGCTTGCAGGAGGCTGTGGGTTCGATCCCGATCCTGACGCCTGCTGCTGTATATTTTGAGTTTGCGTGTCTCTTTTAGCATCATCATGCTGATTAGGAGATGTTAACTACCTCACCTGGTGTGCAGGAGGCCGTGGGTTCGATCCCGATCCTGACGCCTGCTGCTGTGTATTTTGAGTTTGCATGTCTCTCTCTCATCATCATCACGCTGGTTAGGAGATGTTCACTACCTCGCCTGGTATACAGGAGGTCGTGGGTTCGATCCAGCCCCTGACACCTGCTCTCTCCCCGTGGCCGAGTGGATTTTTATCGGTGTCCGCCGGTTTATTCCCCTCATTTAGAATCAACATCAGGCGTTCAGAGTATTTGGCTGCTGTACATTTCCACGTTATAAGTCACCTGGTTGAGCTACCATTTGTGATGGCCAGGTCGCTTCTGAAAAAGAGCTACACAGCTCAGTGCATACATTATCAGAGTTATGTTTTTTGTTTGCATTATGACTGCAGGTATTGTGGTCAATGCAAACATGACTCCTTGTAAAAAAAAGGTGTCAGTTTTGTTGCCAGATAAAAGGGTAAAAAAACAATTATCATATTTTTTACTGGCAAATGAGGTTCCAATGGTGTAAATGCTTACCCCGAGCTCTCATACTCTGATGGTGCATTGTCTTTGAGTTGTGCGCCTTTTGGCGTCATCTGGTCCAACCCATGTGAGACTAGGCTCTAAGGAAAGCTGTCTCGGGTGTGGACCAATCAACTTCAAGGACAGTGCATACATTATCAGAGTTATGTTTTTTGTTTACATTCCGACTGCAGGTATTGTGGTCTATGCAAACATGACTCCTTGTAAAAAAGGTGTCAGTTTTGTTGCCAGATAAAAGGGTAAAAAAACAATTATCATATCGGTTTTTTTTATCTCTTATAGCGTGAGCCACGGATCACCAGACCATGGCATGGACCGGCTCCCTCCTGCCACGCGAACGTTCCTGGAACGTTCTGGAACGTTCCAGGAAAGTTCCGGGAAGTTCCGGGAAAGTTCCACATTTCGCAAGCGTAGAGAAGGGAGGGCATGGACTGTGGCCGAGAAGACCCGGAGCATCGTGCGGAGCGACAGACCAGGTAGCTTCCACACAGCGTTACGCAGCCGATGAAAATATGCTGCTCGACTGATTCGGAGTGAGACCTCTGCTGTCAAATTGGAGCTGGTCATGAGCACACTGCCCAGGTATGGAAAACTCCACTCTCTCCATAACTGCCCCATCACCAATGGGGAGTTGAGGGGGGTGGAGTGTTTGATGCTATAAAATACCCAGGCAGGTGGGGCTGATGGTAAGGCCCCACCTCTTGGTGGCTCGCTCCAGGTTCATCAGCAGTGCCTCCAACTCCTCCTCTAAGTGAGCAGCAATCACCAGATCACCTACATACATAAGATGTGTAGTGACATCGGGGATGTCACTGGATGGTGCCGGCCCGGAAGGGCCACACCGTTCGATGTTCCTACATCGTGGACAGCCCCGTGTGGGTGGCTGTGTGCAATACCAGCCCTAGCGGGGCTTGGCGAGCACTGGGATAGTGCGGGCACCACGCACAGCGTGTGGTGGGGGCTCCCACGAGGGGGAGTGGGTGAGCGTCAGCCCAGGGGCACGGTTGCCCGGGCCTATGGCACTCTGGTTGACCCCGTAGACACGTGATCCAGAGTGTCTACACAGGGGGCCCCAGTTGGGGGGACTAGTGGACGATCTTGTGTCTGGGGAGAGCCCTTGAGAAGGATCGAGAGGGAACGAGAATGTTCAAGAAGGTGGGTGGGGCCGAGGGCGGAGTGGCCCCGACCGTAAGGGGATATAAGGCTGGGACGGACCGAGGTCTCTTCGTGCGACAAGCTGGAAGCTCGGGGTCTCAAGCTGAAGCTCTTCGTCCTCCGAGGCAACCACGTGGTTGGAGACCCGAGTGAGGGTCCAACCCTTCGTAGCAGTAACTCCCCTGTATAGAGTAGTTATCTGGGTGGTCACCACCCTAGGCTGTATCTGGTAAAGGGGCAGTTGCCCCTTTGTGTTACGGTGTTACAATAAATGTGTTGCCTCGAAAAGGAACGTCTGGGACTCAGTTGCACTCACTACAGATGCATAATACAGGTTGTTTTGGGTAAGATCACGTAAATATGTGTCGTTAAACCCACCAGCAACCGACACAGCCAATTCTTAAGGGTTGCCATGTAAACAGAACATGCCAATTCGTTACTAGTGTAATAAAGGACTCGTTCACTGGGTCTGTCTCCATTGTCCTTTATTTGGGTTCTTTACACTTGTCCCACACGGCCCTCGCTTAGAGCCTCCCCGCTTGGCAGCTCCACAGCTGCCTTCGCTCCCGTAGCCTTTCTCGCTCCTGCAGCTCCGCTGCAGGTCCCCTGTGCAGTCCTCCGGCTGCTCTCACTGTAGCTCCACCGCTGCTCCCCGTTCCTCCGTGCTTGGTCACCGCTGGCCGACGGTGCCAAGTCTTACTGTGTGTGTGGCGATCTCGCCACTCTCCAACCTCCGCCCTGCGTGGCCTCACTTTGTCTCCATCTCCAACACTCTCCCGTCTCTTCCGGTATCTCTCCCTTAAGACCTCACCCCTCTCTCTCACGTGACCTAACTCCTCCCCCCCGTGACGTCATATCCGCGAGGCCGTTTACGCCCGCATTACACCACCCTCCCCCGTAGAGAAAATCCAGCCGACCTCGGCTGAACAATAACGACAACAAGTAATGCGAGCGAACACAACCATCACACATGCAAGGACAACGAAGCATACAATAAATATAACAATAACAACAAGAACACAACAGTAAAATTCAACGAAATGTAAGGGACTTCGACCGCGTGCGGGTCGCCGGTCCGTCCCGGACGGGCGGCGGCCCTCCTGCAGACCGGGAACGTGACGGGGTTTTAGGAGCGACAGGATGAAGTCCTCCTGTCGCTATTGGAGGCCCGTCAACGTCCCGGTCCCGTATCCCTGAAGGCCCAGCGTCAGGGGTGTCCCGCGATCGTGTCTGCGGCGGGATCGGAAGGGCGGCGGGGCTCGGAGTCCCCGCAGCCGTGGTAGGCACACCCCGAGCAGAGTCCCCTGTCTCCTGTAGTGTCACGGCCGGCTTGTCTGTAAAAGGCACGACAGGCGCTCTTGCAAGGTCAACAGGCACAGGCAAGGATGAGTCGGCAGCAACAGACCCCGGCAAGGCAACATCAGGAGATGACGCATCAGTCCGAGGGGCCACATATGGTTTCAAGCGCGACGTGTGAAGGAACCAACGCCGAGATCCAAACTGAACACGCGCGGACTGTGGGTTGGGAACCTCGATGAGGCGAACCGGCCCTTGCCATGGTTTATGTAATTTAGGAGAGGTACCTGGCCGCACCTGCGGGCAATGGAGCCAGGCCATGTCCCCCACCTTCCAGGGGCATTCCCCCTTGGAGCGTCGAGCACACCGCTCGTTCCGGGCCTGGGCTTTGGCCGTAGCCATACGGGCCCCTTCCCGCGCCTCAGTAACACGGCGAACGGTATCCTGAATGTAATCAGGAAGAGGCTTAGCAGGTCCCCTCACTCCAGTTCCCAACTGCACATCCATCGGTGGCACGTTTTCGCGACCGTACATAAGGAAAAACGGTGAATATCCTGTAGCCGCATGCGGCGTCATCCGGTATGCCGAAAGTACCCCAGGGATATGCAAATCCCAATCCGATTGTTTTTCACTCACCGTGTGACACAACATGGCGGACAAAGTCCGATTTAACCATTCGACCATACCATCCGTTTGTGGGTGGTAGGGAGATGTCCGTATCTTTTTAGTTCCAAGAGCCGCACACACTTCCCCCAACAATTTAGATGAAAAATTCCGGCCTTGGTCTGTGAGGAGCCTCTCCGGCGCCCCCTTGTCCGTAACATACCCAAATAGAAAGGCGTCTGTGATAGACGCCGCTGACTAGTCAGGCAAAGGCCAGGCCATCGGCCAGCGGGAGAGGTACTCCACCCCAACCAGCAAGTATTTATTACCATTAGCGGATGGCGGAAAGGGTCCCAAAATATCCAGCGCCACCAATTCATTAACTCTAGACACCTGAATAGACTGTATCGGCGGCACATATGGTTGTTTAGGTGGCTTTCGCCGGGCACAATCGGGACACGCGCGAACGTGATCGACGACATCTGTTGTCATGCCGTGCCAAAAGTAATCTCGCTGCAACGTCAATAGGGTCTTCTGCACCCCCAGATGTAAGAGCGTGTCGCAATGCAGAGTCCTAATCAATTCGTACCGCAAGGATGCCGGTACAACCAGACGCCAGCGTTCCTGTAACCCTTCCCTCCACATCAGCAGAACATCGCGGAGAGCGGTTTCCGGCACACCCCCCGTATCCGGTCCCCCACTCTTCTTCGCAGGCCGATTCCGTAAAGTCACCAATGACTCGTCCAACATTTGTTCCCGAATCCACACAGCCCTTGGAAGATTCAAAATCCCATCAGCAACAGGCTGAGGGGGATGCTGAATCGGCGCACATCTATGCGTCCCAGACGCGCACGCGCAAGGGGATCACTGCGGCAACCTAGAAAGGGCGTCCGCGTTCGCGTGACGCACCCCCTTCCGATGGTGAATTTGGAAGGAAAATTCTTGCAGCGTGTCCAACCACCGCGCCAACTGGCCGGATGGTTGGTCCATCTTAAGAGCATACTGCAAGGCCGCATGATCCGTGCGTACAATAAACGAACGACCGTAGAGATACGGTCGAAATTGGCGGAGAAAGAAAACAGCAGCCAAAAGTTCCCTGCGAGTGACGCAGTAGCGGGTTTCTGCGGGAGACAGAACCCGGCTACCGTACGCCACCACGCGCTCCACACCACCTTTGGACTGAGACAACACGGCCCCAATGCCTGTGTCACTCACGTCCGTATCCAGAATGAAGGGGTGATCGAAATCAGGATAATCCAACGTCGGTGCCGTAGCCAATCGATCGCGCAGGCCCTGAAACGCCGCCTCTTCTGGCGGTCCCCATGCAAATTTCCATCCTTTACCCGTAAGGAGGTGCAAGGGCCTCGCGATCGTCGCAAAATTCGGAACAAACCTCCGATAATATGAGGCAAACCCCAAAAACCGACGTACATCCCCCACCGTGGCCGGGGTTGGCCAGTCACGGACGCACGCTGTCTTGTCCGGATCCGTGGCCACCCCGTCCGCACTGACGATATGCCCCAAGTAGCGCACGGACCGTTGCAGTAGGTGACATTTCTTAGGCTTAAATTTCAAATTAGCGGAACGCATCCTTGGCGAACACAGCCTCCAACCGCAGTAAATGCTCATCAAATGTGCGGCTGAAGACGATAATATCGTCTAAATATATCAGACATGTCTCCCACTGCAACCCCGTTAACACCAACTCCATCAACCTTTGAAATGTGGCAGGGGCAGCATTCAACCCCATCGGAAGACAATTAAATTGGAATAACGCCTGCGGCGTACGGAAAGCAGTCTTCTCCCGCGAGGGCTCGTCAAGGGGAAGCTGCCAGAATTCCGAAGAGAGATCTAGCGTTGAAAAGAACTTCGCCCCCGACAAGGCATCGAGGGAGTCGTCCATACGCGGCAGGGGGTACGCATCTGCCACAGACACTTTATTTAATTTCCGAAAATCCACACAAAATCGCAATTTGCCGTCCTTTTTAACCAAAACAACAGGCGCGCCCCATGGGCTGTTAGATGGAGATATTATGTCTGCAGCCAACATGTCATCCACTGCCCCTCGAACCTGATCTCGCTCCGCCGGACTCATCCGATGCGAGTTTAACCGAATAGGGGCAGCGTCCCCTGTGTCAATATGATGGTAAAGCAACGAGGTGCGTCCCAAGTCCAAATCGTCGGAGCTAAACACATCAGAATAACTAAATAATAATTTACGAAGCGCGCAACGTTGTTCCCTGGAAAGGGAAGGATTTTCCCCACACAATTCGGCGATCCAGTGATTATCTGCGGCCCCAGGCCCTGAAACACCACCAACCATGACCTGGCTGCCCAGATGATCCTGTGCCGTAAACGCCGTAGTGGCATGTGCCACAACCGTACCAGCCGGCACACACACATTTTCGGTACTTGCATTAAGCACCTGCAGAAACGGCTGCTGGTCCGGCCGGACAATAGTTTGCGCCCCAACGAGCGCCGATCCGCCCGTTATGGTGGCGGACGGCGACAACAAAACCCCAATTGCACCTTGACGACCAGGCACAGGCTTCCGATATCGCAAGGGGATAAGCATCTGTGAGCCAGGTGGAATATCAACAGATACCTCGGACAGCGCCTGCACCTGGGCGACCGAAGCAGGTCGCCCCCAGGGCAACGGTAGAAATGTAATTTTTCGCCCACGCGGTAATTCAATGCAGTTTTCATTAATTCTGATTAGAATGGGCATCTTGGCCAGAAAGTCAGTTCCCAACAAACAAGGAACCGCAAGGGACCTCGAAATTAACACAATTCCCGAGACCGACACTCCCCCGATAGATATTTTAGCGTCCACCTGGCCCACAATGCCCATGCTACCCCCGTTCGCAGCGACGCAGGAATCGTGACCGGACGCACGGCCTCTGGTGGGATGCCCAACAGATGGAAAATTACATCCGATATAATGGTCGCGGACGCCCCGGAATCCACTAAAATACGCACGTCTACCCCTTGTATAGAACCAGGTACAGTGGACGAACCAGTAGCGGCCGCGACGACCCGCCGTGCCAATTTACGCCACTGCGTTACCGAGCGACGTGGCCCAGTCGATGGCCTCCCCCCGTTATTAACAACACCCGGATCGCACGACAACGGTGATGAGTGAGGTGTCAAGCCTTGCCGGGTGTCTGGTGCGCACCGACTTGCCTGTCCTGGAGGATCCTTCCGCGGCACATCCGCTGTCGAGGCCTCCTGCTGGGGCGGACCTGGGACACGGGCCCAGCAGTCCCTGGCGTAATGGCCCTTACGGCCGCAGCGGAAGCAGTCGATGTCAATGCCTCAGCGTCCGTCCACCTCGCTGAGCGTACCGCCTCCAAAAATCTGCAGGCGAAAGCACTCCAATCGCCACCGATGGAGAATTCTTTAACGGTCGTGAGATGACGACTGCGACTCCTTGTTGCGCCATCCTCAGCCGATGACTCATCAGGCGGCATATTCAAAATGGCGTCGCATCGCAACGTGTTCAAGATGGCGGCCTCCCGCCGCGGAGAGCGCAAGATGGAGGCTTCCCGCCGTTCTTCTCCTGCCACGCCCAAGATGGCGTCTTCGTGCCGCGTGGCCGATGGCGCCGACAGCGGAGGCAAGGCGGCGACCTGCGGACCTCCATCGGCTCTCCCCAACGCCGTCCTCGGCGTGACGAGCTCGCACAATTGCGCGAGCACGATTTTCAGTGTCTCCAGCTGCGCCGCCATCTGTCTCCATCGCAAGTCCGCGTCCTCCGGCGCAGACGGGTCCACCGCCGCGGCGACGTCTTGGACTCCCGGACCCGTACTCGTTCCCGCACGGATTTCCTCCTCATTCGCAGGCAGGTCCACCGCCTGAGGAAGGTCGTCGTCGTCGGATAATGTAGCAGATGATGGCGCAGGAATATTCTTTCTTCTGAGCTGTTTTGACATGCCGTTTCACTTCTGACACCAGTGTGAAAAAGGACTCGTTCACTGGGTCTGTCTCCGTTGTCCTTTATTTGGGTTCTTTACACTTGTCCCACACGGCCCTCGCTCAGAGCCTCCCCGCTTGGCAGCTCTACAGCTGCCTTCGCTCCCGTAGCCTTTCTCGCTCCTGCAGCTCCGCTGCAGGTCCCCTGTGCAGTCCTCCGGCTGCTCTCACTGTAGCTCCACCGCTGCTCCCCGTTCCTCCGTGCTTGGTCACCGCTGGCCGACGGTGCCAAGTCTTACTGTGTGTGTGGCGATCTCGCCACTCTCCAACCTCCGCCCTGCGTGGCCTCACTTTGTCTCTATCTCCAACACTCTCCCGTCTCTTCCGGTATCTCTCCCTTAAGACCTCACCCCTCTCTCTCACGTGACCTAACTCCTCCCCCCCGTGACGTCATATCCGCGAGGCCGTTTACGCCCGCATTACACTAGTACAGCACGCTGCTGCGTTGGAGAGCCAAGCCACAACATTTACAATCGGAGTACGACGTTTCGCCAATAATTACAACCAGCTTCATCAGGCGACAGACAGATTTGTGAAGTCCACCGGTTTCGTTCCTTAAATAGAGGCGTAGATGTGATGACAACACTTGTGCGCTCTTCCTGCGCGAATCAACGTACATTATATGCATGATCTTGTACTCCTTGTTCATTGTGTCGTGTTGTGGATTCAGGAGACGTCGGAGATGATTCTTGGAGGCAACACTATTTATTAATGCCACGCTCGGCAGTATAGTCTCACATCACTCAGGGCTACGCCACTGTCTGGGGAGGTACTGTCTCCGGGCTAACGTGCCCTAACACGAGACTACACTCAGGGTCCTCCGGCTATGGGTGCCTAGGGGGAGGCTATTCTAGCTCGCCCTCGCCAGGGTGCGAGTTGCCACCACTGACCCACTGGACCCGGCCCTTACAAGGACGTCGGGCCGGGGGTTCCCAGGGTCTCACCACTGAGCCGCACAGAGTCCCGGCCCTGATGAGGGCAGCGGGGCTAGAGGTAGGCCTCGGCAAGGTAAGGTAAAATTGTAAAAACGAGGCTACCTTTACCCTACCTTTTACCTTACCACAATACAATCACTCTACCCTACCTTGTACCCTTTAGCAGGTAAGGTAAAAGGTAAAAAGCAACGAGCCTACCTTTTACCCTACCCTTTACCCTTACCCCTTGGCATGTCGACACCTTTACCCTTTACCTTTACCCTTTTACCCGGTAAAAAGGGTACAATTACCTTACCTTGCCGAGGCCTAGCTAGAGGTGTCAGGGCCCTATCTCGCTGCTCTTCGGGTTCTGTCTTCAACTGGTCCCGACCGGCTGGGGAGGTGCCCTTCTATGCCCCTTGCCCATCGAGGGGTGGGGGGGCTGCGAGGGACCCAGATCCCCCGCAGCCCCCCCCCCCCGTTGGGGGCACCAGGGGGCTTCACTGTGTGGGATCCTGAGCCCCCAGCAGCCCCTCCCCTCTTGGGCTGGCACTGCAGCCCCTCCCCTGGCAGTACGAGGTACCGCCCTCAATGGGCCCCGTCCACCATTGCAGCAGGTAAGTGTGGCCCATCTACGACTCTACATGTGGACTAAAATAGCCGTACCAACGGTAATCCCTATTGAAGTATGGTGGCTTGTATAGGCATGCGTTTAAACAATGTTTTATTTGATGACTTGCTTCCAAGCAGCACGAAGTCTGTAACTATCCGAACGGTTAAAATTATTTTAATTTCTCCCAATTTCGATAGATTCTCTAATTAGTCTTGGCCAGTAGTAGCTAGTTTTGCACAGAACTTCAACATTATCAAAATCAATTGAGTGTCCTTGTTGGCACGCGTGTTCTGCTACTGCTGACAGTTGTATTTGGGAGTATTCAATATTTATTTGGTGTTATTTTAGTCTCGTGCTGATCATTCATCCTGTTTTCCAACATAACATTTAAGGAACGAAACAGGTGGACTTCTCTACAAACTTTGCTGTCGCCTAATGAAGCTAGTTGTAATTACTGGTGAAATGTCGTACTCAGATGGTAAATATTGTGGCTTGGCTCTCCAATACACTGGTGTGTTGTACTAGTACACTACATTATACATTACACTACACTACTACACTATACACTACTATACACTACTAGACACTACACACGACACTACTATACACTACACTACACACTAGTGCTGTATTAGTAACGAATTGGCACATTCTGTCTACGTGACAACCCTCACTAATTGGCTGTGTCGGGTGGAGGCGGGTTTAACGACACATTTATATATTTACACGATCTATTATAGATATTGGTCGTGAAAGTCTACGTGTTAAACATGCATAACATGGTTGACCAATAGGGAGCCATCCCTTGACCGCACATGGGCATTGATCAGCCTCCCATTGTCTGTGTAGTGTCTTCAAAAATGACGTTGTAGCAAGTCACCTGCTTACACTTTATTCACCTGTTCTTGCGCCAGTTATAGGCACTCCTATAACTATCTGTATGGTCACATACACTTAACCTCTCCCCACTCCTATCTATTCTGCACCTCACTTATCCTGCACTCAGCAGCTCTGCTCTCAGTGACTCCGCACACAGCGACTTCCCACTCAGCGACTCTGCACACAGCAACTTCGCATCTCCACCGCTGCCCACACCTACGCTCTCTCAGACCCGCCAACTCAGCCAACTCCCACCCAGCGACGGCGTGAGGGTTGAGGTCCCGTTGACGGCTGGAGCGGCAGCGACGGGACGTCTTCACTCTTGGTTCCCCGGCAACAACTCCCCTCGCTCACACACACTCCCGCTTATATCCCCCTGCTCATCCCGAGTCCTCACGTGCTTCTATTTAAGCTGCCGCCAGGCCGGCGCCAGTTGTCCCATTAATCTCTTATCATCACCCCCCATCTCCCGTCTCCTAGGCGCCAACCTCGGGTCACAGCGTTGCACCTGTGCAACCTCGGTGGCACCCGCTTCTCCCCTTAATTACTGGCTGTTTGTCTGTGCAAACCTCATGTTGCAACACGCACATCTGTTCGACCTCAGTTGCAACCGCTTCTCCCCTTAACTCCTGTCGGTTTGTCGGTGCAGACCTCATGTTGCAACGCACACACCTGTTTGCCCTCCGTTGCACCCGCTTAACTGTGCGCACCACGTATTTCTCTCTTCTACATCTGTACCAGATGAAAATTCCTCGAGGATAGCCATAGAAGGCTTCTCGAACTACGTCGTAGAAAAATATGTTAATGTGGGCGTCAGAGGATATCCCTCTCGCACCCCAAGGTGAACAGGGAATGGCTCCGACTCCCAGCCACGTAGTTTTACCCAGGCCTGCCCACCATCATGAAGGTTCTTCATGATTATGAGCAGAGTCCAGGACTCCGAAAGCACAAAGAACAACCCAGAGCCCAGGCCTATTAATGGTATAATAGGCCTTGACCAGGTAAATAAAGCAGAGATGTAGGTCCTGTTGCAATTCCCTACACCTCTGCTCTAGCAGAGAGACAGACAATATGGCATCTGTGCATGGCCTCCCTGGCCTAAAACCACATTGGGGCTCCGCAAGCCTCTCCTCAGCGTGCCTGGCAAGGCGATGTTGAACCATCCTTGCCAGGACCTTTCCTGGAACACTGCGGGAGATGCCCCTGTAGTTGTTACAGTCTGTGCCGTCCCACTTCTTAAAGAGGGGGACCACCAGGGCATCCTTCCAATCCTGCAAAACTTGTCCAGTGGTCCAGACAGTTATGATGTAATTTAGTGCAGTCTGTGCACAGATGCCCTGCCTCAGTATTTCGCTTGGAAGATCATCTCTGCACGGCACTTCTCCTGGTCTCAGACTCTGGATCGCCTTCCATACAACAGATAGCGCTTCAGCCAGCCACTCACAGGGAGTGACTACCTCTTCCAATATTTGATGCACCACAGCCTCAGCAGGGTCATTCCCACTGTCCCGGGCCCAGGGATTTCCCCTCCCCCAACACCTCACAGAAATGCTTAGCAAATCTGCAAACGTGTTCCTGGGGGTCGGAGATCAGATCCTCTAATGATGGTGATAGGCGTGGCACTTAAAGTTACTTTAGTGATGACTACCCATTCTTGCAGTGTGGCTCTCCGAACCTCCGAGCGAAGGCTGCGGTAAGTCTCCTCATTCTCCAATGTGGGATGCTGTAGACGGTAGGAGTGGGCCAGTTGCTTTTTCTCAGCCAGCCGGAACACCTTCTGTGTCAGCCAGGATCTCTCGGGAGTTCTGGAACGTGTACCCAGCTGCATAAGCCACAGTCCTGAACCTCGCCCATTTCCCCTCAGCATTAGGAGGGGGGGTCAAGCTGAGACCAGGCACTATAGGTTTGAATGGGGTCCTAGATGTACACCAACCAGCGGAGTGCAAGAATGGCAGGTGCATCTTACAGATGACAAACCGATGGCCAGTGGGCAGATCAGCTCCATGGTAGCGTCGTGATACGAAGGACATGGGCCCGCATCCGCTGTTCCATTACTATATAGTCTAGCAGATGTTCTTGCTTGGACCCGGCTTGCATCCATGATGTTGTGTGGATGCGTCGATGCTGGAACAGCGTGTTGGTAATTACAAGCCCATGGGCTGCACAGGAGTCAAGCAGTCTCCTACCATTGTTATTGAGCTGATCTGGCCCATGCCTTTCAATCACTCTAGCCCAGGTGCCAGCATCATGACCCACTCAGGCAGAGTCACTCAACAGGATTACTCGATTCCGAGGGCTCACTTTAGCTATCACCTGTGACAGGTCATAGAAGGCATCGCACTTGCCTGCATCCTTTTACTGATGTTCATCTTCGGTGGGCGCATAAGTAATCACCACCACCACTCCTAGCCTATGGTTGATGGGAAGGCGAGCCATAGTATTCTGGGGCTTGCAGCTTCCCACACCTCACCGCCACGCTCCCATGCCACCCTTCATTCTTTTGTTCAGAAGAAGAGCCACTCCCTGTTGTTTGGCAGTCTCCTCCCCCGAGTAGGAGACTGTCCACCCCTCATGGTGACTGGAGCCAGAGCCAGTCCACCGGACCTCCTGAATACCGCAGAGATCCAATCGGTACCGGTCCAGCTCCCAACAGAGGGGCAGCCTCTCCTCTGTAGTGAGCGTGTGAACATTCCACGTGGCCACTCAGTGCCTGTTTGCTGTTTCTGGAGGAACCTCGAGGGTGCGGGTTCAGTCTTCTGGTTCTGCCAAATGGGGTTTGGCCAGGAGACGTCATAAATGCACGTCGCCCTGGGGCCTCCGGCGCAAGCTTAGTTAAAAAAATGTTTCACGTAGTTTAGTGGTACATAGATTGAAGATGGAGTTACCAGCCCCTCGCACCCATCCAGAGCCCTCTTTGGATACGATGTTGGCTATAAACGCCATGAGGGGAATGGCCACTTTAAATTGGTCCTCCCCCCATGGCACTGCTCACAACAGCGTTACCGTCCTGCACCACCGGGGAGGTAGGGGGTTGTTTTGCCGGACTCTCACTCGCACACCCACCCACTCGCACACCCACCCACCTGTATAGCCTCAGCAGACTGTTGGGGCAAGTTACTGTTCGCGAGCACCTATGAAGGCCGGCACAGCACAAGAGGGGGTTGGGTGGCCAGCACCACGCCCGGCCCCCTTTGTCTCCCTCGCAGCGATGTTCACACAATGCACGAGGTACGCATTGAGGCCGAGTCGACCTTGGGGAGGGGCGGAGGGCCGGTTCAGATATCCGTCACTGGTGTCGGTGGCCGTAAGGGGGAATCAAACTCGGGTCGCCGGGTTTGGGAGCGCATCGAACTAACTGCTGCACCACTGGCACCCCACAGAGTGAGGTCTCCAACACCCACTCACGCAAACGTGTTCCTGTCATCACGTTTATTAAACTCACAACATCTACATCAACAGTGTGCATCCGTAACGTCTCCCCGTGCTTTCCTGTGCGCCTACCCACATCGCCGCGGGTTTCCCCGTGTGTCCCCGCGTCTCCGTGTCTCCCTGCGGCTTCCCGCATCACCTCGTCTCCCGTGTCCGCCTGAATCCAACCTCCGGGGGGTTGTCTCCGTGTCTCTATGTCGCAGTGTCTCGGCGTGAGTGTCTCTGCGACTCCGTGTCCCCGAGCCTCCGTTTCTCCGCGTCCCTGTGTCCCCGCGTCTCCGCGTCCCTCCGTTTCTCCGCGTCCCCGTGTCCCCGAGTCTCCGCGTCCCCGTGTCCCCGAGTCTCCGTGTCCCCGTGTCCCCGCGTCTCCGCGTCCCTCCGTTTCTCCGCGTCCCCGTGTCCCCGAGTCTCCGTGTCCCCGCGTCTCCGCGGTTTGTTGTCCCCGCGTCTCCGCGCCTCCGCTTCCCCGCGTCTCCTTGTCTCCAAGTCCCCGTGTCTCGCATCGCGGCCGTACTTTCGCTCCATGAATCGCTTCTGGTAGATCATCTGCGGGAAGTTGTCTGTGAGCGCGCGCACACCACACACCATGGTTCATCGTCAGCAGCCCGCCATGGTCTATACACTGCTGAGAACATGCCGCACAGCCCCGTGTGTTATAGCACTCACAGTTGCTGTGATGCCACACATATGCCATCTCACTCTAGCATGAGAGCTCGCTTCCTTCGCTCGCTCACTCACTCATCTCAGCGGTCGGTACCAAGTCTACACCTCGTGTTCTCCGATCTGCGCCCATTCCTCTTTCTCACATGTGCATGTATGTACGTATGTTCGCGTGTACGTTGAACTTCTTTCGCACCACCGTACGTACGAAGCCAACCGTGCTAAATTGAGGGTACGGGGGAAGGACAACCAACTAAACACGAAAAGCAGTTCTGAAGAAATAGAGTTTTCAATTTAGATGATTTACAAGTGCATAGCTTCAGTGGCTTCCTAATAGTCTATCGGGAGAATGTTCCAGACAGCCGGAGATGCGAATCTGAAAGGACAACTGTGCGTATGAGTGTAAGTTGAGGCCTTCATCGGTGCTACTCACTAAACAGCACTTGCCTTAACAGGCTATATGGGGATCTTTGTCTTTGTGTGTATGTACATTGAACCTATTTCGCACCACTGTACGTAGCTAACCATGGTTAATGGGAAGTGTAGGATTACAACAATCTAAACACAAAACGCAGTTCTATAGAAATTCGTTTGTCAATCTAGACCAGGGGTGGGGAACGTCCGGCCCGCGGGCCGTATGAGGCCCACGAAATCACTTGGTCTGGCCCTGCCAAGGCAACCGCAAGCGGGACTAGAAGTTATATACATCTAGGAGCAAACCTGGAAAAGCAGTTGCGAGTAGCAACAACATTAACACCAGCTACCATCACACGCCTCGCCAAAGAGAAGCAGTTCCAGCCCATCGCACTAGGGGTGAGTTAATTAAATGTTTGACCAAATATAACGGGCTCATTTTTAAGTTGATAATTTTGTATGGCCTGCGAATGATGTTCTAAATATCCAAATGGACCTTGGCAGAAAAAAGGTTCCCCACCCCTGATCTAGATGATGATTTTAAAGTGTAGCATAGCTCCAGCGGCTTCCTAATATCTGAAGGAGCGTTCAAGAAGGCAGAAGAATCGCGTCTGAAAGCGCTTTCTGCATCTCTGTGTCAACCCCAGTGTGTGCACCTCTCCACCCTTCTCTACGTCCATGTGTATGCTACGTGTAAGTGTATACACGGCGTGTGTGCTATGTATGTATAGGCTGTGTTTACACTGTGTTGTGTGTGCTGTGTGTTCGTATATGCTGTGTGTCCTGTGTGTGTACATGCTGTTATTGTCCTGTGTGTGCTGTTTGCACGTATACGCTATGTGTGTCCATTGTGTGCTATGTTTGTGTATATGCTGTGCGTTCAGGCATACTGCGTGTGTACATATATATGCTGTGTGTGTTCTGTGTGCACTGTGTGTGTGCATGCTGTGTGCGTTATGTGCGTGTATATGCTAGGTGTGTATGGTGTGTGTGTACATGTATATGCTATGTGTGTGTGTGCGTGCTACGTATATTTGCTGTGTATGTTGTGTCCTGTGCGTGTGTGCTTGCGTACTGTGTCCTGCGTGTGTGTGCTTTTGTATTGTGTATCATGTATCTGTGTGCATGTTGTGCGTGCTATGCGTGTGCATGCTATGTGTGTATACGCTGTGTGTGTATATGCTGTGTGTGCTGTGTGTGTGTACGCTGCATGTGTATTCTGTGTGTGTATGCTGTGTATGTATATATGCTGTGTGTATGCTGTGTGTGTATGCTGTGTGTGTATGCTATGTGTGTGTATGCCATGTGTGCGTATGCTGTGTGTGAGTATGCTACGTGTGTATGCTGTGTGTGTGTTTGCTGTGTGTGTATATGCTGTGTGTATATGTGCTCGGTGTTTATGTGCTCTGTGTGTGTACGCTATGTGTGTGTACACTATGTGTGTGTGTTGTATGCTGTGTGTTTGCTGTGTGTGTATATGTGTATGCTGTGTGTGTGTTTGCCGTGTGTGTATATGCTGTGTGTACATGTGCTCTGTGTGTGTACACTCTGTGTGTGTACACTATGTGTGTGTACGCTGTGTGCGTGTGTATGCTGTGTGTGTGTGTATGCTGTGTGCGTGTGTGCTGTGTGCGTGTATGCTGTGTGTGTGTATGCTGTGTGTGTGTGTGTATGCTGTGTGTGTATGCTGTGTGTGTATGCTGTGTGTGTGTGTGTATGCTGTGTGTGTATGCTGTGTGTGTATGCTGTGTGTGTATGCTGTGTGTGTGTGTATGCTGTGTGTGTGTGCGTGCAGTGTGTGTGTATGCTGTGTGTGTGTATGCTGTGTGTGTGTGCGTGCCGTGCTTGTGTTGCTGTGGTGCATTATTAAGCCTCACGTTTTTCAAGGGCATCTTGAGCGGCCTTCATCTCAGCTCTTTGAATACTGCACACGCACACACAGGTACACACACAGGTACACACACAGGTACACACACACACAGGTACACACACACACAGGTACACACACAACAACAACAACAACCACCATTCGCCACTAAGTGGCGGTGACGTCACCACGACGCTTGTGCCAGGCCAAGTGCACCTTGAGGCCACGTGAAGTGTCGAACGCCCGCTGGCAGGAGGTCACGGGGCAGACCCAGCAGGTGCCACGGGTCGACTGACCGAGATGACCGAGATGACTGGCTGATGCACCACCTGTGCCCCCTACTGTACCAACTTGCTGTGCTTTAGCCACCCGGCGCTCCGCTCGTTGTTGTGAGCGTCGCTCCTCCACCCTCCGTTGTTGATGGAGGGCGACTGCCTCCAACTGCCCAGTAGTGTCCTTCACGAGCCTCCTCCACTGAGGCCGATCTTGACACCGCTGGTACCAGTCCATCGGCAAGTCCACTCAGCTCCACGTCCTCCTGTACCACATCACTTCATCTCTTCTCTAGCCCGTGCCGCGCCCGTTTAGCCCCCTTGATCCGGCCAAACAAAAGCTGTTTAGGCATGCGGTGGCTGGGCATGCGGGCTACATGACCCAGCCAACGCAGCCTTGCCTGCCGGAGGAGCTCACCGATGGGACTTTGCCCAGATCTTTCAAGGATTTGTGAGCTCCTCACACAATCCAGCCTGGTTGAACCCAGGATGGATCGTAGGCAGGCCAGCCTAAATGTTTCCAACCGGCGAAGATGCTCCATTAGGGGGGTCCACGTTTTGCAAGCGTAGAGAAGGGAGGGAATGACCGTGGCCGAGAAGACCTGAAGCTTCGTGCGGAGCGACAGACCAGGTAGCTTCCACACAGCGGTACGCAACCGATGAAAAGATATTGCCGCTCGACTGATTCGGAGTGAGACCTCTGCTGTTAAATTGGAGCCGGTCATAAGCACACTGCCCAGGTATGGGAAACTCTCCACTCTCTCCACAACTGCCCCATCACCGATTGGGAGTTGTGGGGGTGGAGTGTCCGATGGTACAAAATACCCAGGCAGGTGCTTAGTTTTGGTGGGGCTGATGGTAAGGCACCACCTCTTGGTGGCACGCTCCAGTCTCAGCAGCAGCGTCTCCAACTCCTCTTCTGAATGAGCAGCTATTACCAAATCATCGGCATACATAATGTGGTTGACCAATAGGGAGCCATCCCTTGATCGCACCCGGGCGTCGATCAGCCTCCCATTATATCTGTACCAAATGGAAATTCCCTCGGCACAGCTATTGAAGGCTTCACGAACTACGCAGTCAAAATAGATGTTAAATAATGTGGGAGCCAGAGGACATCCCTGTCGCACCCCAAGGTGGACAGGGAAAGGCTCTGACTCCCGGCCACGTAGTTTTACCCGGGTCCGCTCACCATCATGAAGGTCCTTAATGATCGTGAGCAGAGGGTCAGGGACTCCGAAAGCACGAAGAACAGCCCAGAGCTCAGGCCTACTGATGGTATCATAGGCCTTGACCAGGTCAATAAAGCAGAGATGTAGGTCTTGTTGGAATTCCCTACACCTCTGCTGTAGCAGACGGACAGAAAATATGGCATCTGTGCAGGACCGCCCTTTCCTGAAACCGCATTGGGGCTCCGCAAGCCTCTCCTCAGCGTGCCTAGCAAGGCGATGTTGAATAATCCTTGCCAGGACAGGTACACACACAGGTACACACACAGGCACACACACACACAGGTACACACACACAGGTACACACACACACATAGGTACACACACACAGGTACACACAGTGTACACACACACAGGTACACACACACAGGTACATACACAGGTACGCACACACAGGTGCACACACAGGTACACACACAGGTACACACACACAGGTACGCATACACAGGTACACACACAGGTACACACACACAGGTACGCACACACAGGTACGCACACAGGTACGCACACAGGTACACACACACAGGTACACACACAGATACACACACACACAGGTACACACACAGGTACACACACAGGTACACACACAGGTAATCGTCACCGGTGGTGGCTGTCACTTTGAGCCACCACTGGTGACGATTATCTCAACCACACCAGGGCCTCCCCCCTAGGTCGACTCAGCCTCAAGTGAGTACCTCGTGCGGTGTGCAGCAAACAACGCCACTCGGGAGACACAGGCGGCCGGGGCGTGGTGCTGGTCACCCACCCTCTCGTGCGCCGTGCTGGCCTTCACAGGTGCTGCTACTCGCTAACAGCACTTGCCCCAGCAGCCTGTGAAGGCTGCACGGGAGTGGGTGGGATCTTTTTCTCGGTGCGGCTTATCACCTCTGCCCTGTGCCGCAGCCGAGTCGCTCCCCCTTGAAGTAGACGGCCACCGTGTAGGTGCGCGCGTGCGAGGGGCCCAGAGTCTGGAGAATCCTGTGGGCAGAGCACATCATGTGAGCACACACGGTCCCTGTGTGTACCTGTGTGTGTGCGTCTCTGTGTCTCCGTGTCTACCTGTGTGTGCGTCTGTGTCTCCATGTGTACATGTGTGTGTCTCTGTGTCTCCCTGTGTGTACATGTGTGCGTCTGTGTCTCCCTGTGTACCAGTGTGTGCGTCTCTGTGTCTCTGTGTGTACCAGTGTGTGCGTCTCCGTGTCTCCGTGTGTACCTGTGTGTGCGTCTCTGTGTCTCCCTGTGTGTACCTGTGTGTGCATCTCTGTGTCTCAGTGTGTACCTGTGTGTGTGCGTCTCTGTGTCTCCCTGTGTGTACCTGTGTGTGTGCATCTCTGTGTCTCCCTGTGTACCAGTGTGTGCGTCTCTGTGTCTCCGTGTGTACCAGTGTGTGTCTCTGTGTCTCTGTGTGTACCAGTGTGTGTCTCTGTGTCTCCGTGCGTACCAGTGTGTGTCTCTGTGTCTCCGTGTGTACCTGTGTGTGTGTCTCTGTGTCTCAGTGTGTACCTGTGTGTACGTCTCTGTGTCTCCGTGTGTACCTGTGTGTGTGTCTCTGTGTCTCCGTGTGTACCAGTGTGTGCGTCTCTGTGTCTCCGTGTGTACCTGTGTGTGTGTCTCTGTGTCTCCGTGTGTACCAGTGTGTGCGTCTCCGTGTGTACCTGTGTGTGCGTCTCCGTGTCTCCGTGTGTACCAGTGTGTGCGTCTCCGTGTGTACATGTGTGTGCGTCTCTGTGTCTCCGTGTGTACCAGTGTGTGTCTCTGTGTCTCCGTGTGTACCTGTGTGTGCGTCTCCGTGTCTCCGTGTGTACCTGTGTGTGTGCGTCTCTGTCTCCCTGTGTGTACCAGTGTGTGCGTCTCTGTGTCTCCCTGTGTGTACCAGTGTGTGTGTCTCTGTGTCTCCCGTGTGTACCTATGTGTGTGCGTCTCTGTGTCTCCGTGTGTACCTGTGTGTGTGCGTCTCTGTCTCCCTGTGTGTACATGTGTGTGCGTCTGTGTCTCCGTGTGTACCAGTGTGTGTGTCTCTGTGTCTCCCCTGTGTGTACCTGTGTGTGTGTATCGCTGTACGTCTGCGAGTGTCTATACACGCGTAGTGTAATAACGCGGGCTGCTGACGGGGAAGTGGTACTGGCAGCAGGGGCCAGTACGCACGTCAGCAGAGGGAGATCTCAGGGGAAGCCCTGGAAGGGCTCAATCTGGAGGCCCGAGAACCTGCGAGCAGGTTCGAGAAAGGGGGCGTGGCAAGGGCGGAGCGAGGCCAGGCCGGGAGGATAAGAGGGGGGCCGGGACAGGAGCTCGGGGCTGTTGCTGGAAGTGGATCCCCCTCGCCGTGTCGCTGTGTGTCACCTTCATCTCGACCACCCTTAGACGCCGCTAGCGAGACAGCCCGTCAACTGTACTAGCTACGAAGTACCGTCAAAAGAGACGGATGTGTGCTTTTTTCTCTATGTATCTATGTGTGTGTGTAGTGCAACGGTTAGCGTGCTGTGCTACGAACCCAGCGACCGGAGTTCGATTCCCACTCACGGAGATTATCTGAACCGGTGCCCAGGCCTCCTCCCCTAGGTCGACTCAGCCTGGTGCGGTGTGTAAACATCGCCACTGCGGAGACGAAGGCAGCCGGGCGTGGTGCTGGCCACCCACCCCCTCGTGTGCCGTGCTGGCCTTCTAGGTGCTACTCGCTAACAGCACTTGGCCCAAACGTCTCTTGAGGCTATACAGGGGATCTCTGTCTTCGTCTGTGTGTTTGTCTTTGTGTCTCGGTGCATGTCTCACTTGTAGACAGGGATGTCTGGCTCTCGTCCCTCTGTTCTCAGCGTGAGGCAGCACTGCTGCAGCTGGGACTTGGGGTCATTCCAGTCCTGGTTCAGTATGAACTCCTGCGATGACAACCACCGGGCATACAAACACTTAACCACACATACAATCACACCCAACCATTCACTCAACCCCACACAACCACTCACTCAACCACACAACCGCTCAGTCACACACCCAACCACACACTCAATCAACACTTAATAATTAATTCAACCATACAACCATTCAGCCGCACACCCATACACCCCAACCACTCAACCACACAATCACTAGGCCACACACCCAACCACACAACTGTTCAGCCAAACACACAATCACACACCCAACCAATCAACCACTTAGCCACAAAACCACTCAGCCACACACCCAAACACACAACTGTTCAGCCAAACACACAATCACACACCCAACCACTCAACCACTTAGCCACACAACCACTCAGCCGCACACCCAATCACACACCCAACCACTCAACCACACAATCACTAGGCCACACACCCAACCACTCAACCGTTCAGCCAAATACACAATCACATATCCAACCACACAACCACTTAGCCACAAAACCACTCAGCCACACACCCAAACACACAACCGTTTAGCCAAATACACAATCACACACCCAGCCACACAACCACTCAGCCACACATCCAACCACAGACCCAACTACACACTCAACCACACAACCGCTCAGCCACACACCCAACCACTCACCGAATCAACACTCAACCATAGACTCAATTACACAACTTTTCAAACACAGTCGACCACTCAACCACAAGCATGCTCACTCAACCTGGTGGCGTTGCATGTGGTGAGCGTAGTGGTGAGTGCGCGTGGTGAGCTGGCACTCGCCTTGAGCCGAGGAAAGAAGCACACGTCCATGAAGCAGCGCACGTACTGAAGGTCCTTGTCTATGTAAAGGGCGGAGAGGAAGGCTGTGGACAGAAACACAGACATTCAGACACACAACAGCAACAACCGCCATTCGCCACTAAGTGGCAGTGACATCATCACGATGCTTGTGCCAGGCTATATGCACGTTGAGGCCACATGAAGTGTCGAACGCCCGCTGGCAGGAGGTCACGGGGCAGACCCAGGTGCCACGGGTCGACTGACTGAGATGACCGAGATGACTGGCTGATGCACCACCTGTGCCCCCTACTGTGCCAACTTGCTGTGCTTTAGCGACCCGGCGCTCCGCTCGTTGTTGTGAGCGTCGCTCCTCCACCCTCCGTTGTTGTTGGAGGGCGACTGCCTCCAACTGCCCAGTAGCGTCCTTCACGAGCCTCCTCCGGAGGCCGATCTTGACACCGCTGATACCAGTCATCGGCAAGTCCACTCAGCTCCACATTCTCCTGTACCACATCTCTTCTCGAGCCCGTGCTGCGCACGTTTAGCCCCCTCTATCCGGCTGAACAAAAGCTGTTTAGGCATGCAGTGACTGGGCATGCGGGCTACATGACCCAGCCAACGCAGCCTTGCCTGCCAGAGGAGCTCACTGATGGGACCTTGTCCAGATCTGTCAAGGATTTGTGAGCACCTCACACAATCCAGCCTGGTTAAACCCAGGATGGATAATAGGCAGGCCAGCCTAAATGTTTCTTACCGACGAAGATGTTCCATTAGGGGGGTCCACGTTTCGCAAGCGTAGAGAAGAGAGGGAATGACCATGGCCGAGAAGACCTGAAGCTTCGTGCGGAGCGACAGACCAGGTAGCTTCCACACAGCGTTATGCAACCGATGAAAAGATGCCGCTTGATTGATTTGGAGTGAGACCTCTGCTGTCAAACCGGAGCCGGTCATGAGCACACTGCCCAGGTATGGGAAACTCTCCACTCTCTCCACAACTGCCCCATCACCAATTGGGAGTTGTGGGGGTGGAGTGTCCGATGGTACAAAATACCCAGGCAGGTGCTTAGTTTTGGTGGGGCTGATGGTAAGGCCCCACACCTCTTAACGGCCCCCTCCAGGTTCAGCAGCAGCGCCTCCAACTCCTCCTGAGTGAGCGGCAATTACCAGATCATCGGCATACGTAACATGGTTGAGCAATAGGGAGCCATCCGTTGACCGCACCCGGGCATCGATCAGCCTCCCATTGTATCTGTACCAGATGGAAATTCCTCCGGTACAGCCATCAAAGGCTTCACGAACTACGTGGTCAAAATAGATGTTAAATAATGTGGGAGCCAGAGGACATCCCTGTTGTACCCCATGGTGTACAGGGAATGGCTCCGACTCCCGGCCAAGTAGTTTTAGCTGGGCCCGCTCACCATCATGAAGGTGCTTAATGATCATGAGCAGCAGATCAGGGACTCCGAAAGCACGAAGAACAACCCAGAGCCCAGGCCTACTGATGGTATCATAGGCCTTGACCAGGTCAATAAAGCAGAGATGTAGTACTTGTTGGAATTCCCTACACCTCTGCTGTAGCAGACGGACAGAAAATATGGCATCTACACAGGACCGCTTTTTCCTGAAACCACATTGAGGTTCCGCAAGCCTCTCCTCAGCGTGCCTGGCAAGGCGATGTTGAATAATCCTCGCCAGAACCTTTCCCGACACACTTAGGAGTAAGTTGCCCCTGTAGCTGTTAGTCTGTGCGGTCCCCCTTCTTAAAGAGGGGGACCACCAGGGCATGGTTGAGTTTTCCTCGGGGAGGCCCAGGCCCGGTTCAGATAATCGTAGATTTGTGCGAGTGTGTGTACGTGTATGCGAGTGTGTGCGCGAGTGTGTGTGTGTACGAGTGTATGCGCGAGTGTGTGTGCGTGTGTGGGAGTGTGTGTGCGTGTGTGTGAGTGTGTGCGTGTGTGGGAGTGTGTGTGCGTGTGTGTGAGTGTGTGTGTGTGTGCGAACAAGCGAGGAAGCGGGTGAGCGGGCGAGCGGTGAGTGAGTGTGTGAGTGAGTGCGCGAGAGAGCGAGCGCGTGGGTGAGTAAGCGTGTGAGCGAATGAGTGAATGAGCGAGTGAGCAAATGAGTGAGTGAGAGCGCGAGTGAGCGGATGAGCGGTAAGTGAGTGGGTTAGCGGATGAGTGTGTCGGTGAGTGAGAGGGCGAGTGGGTGAGTGAGCATGCGAGAGGGTGAGTGAGCGAATGAACGTGCGAGCGAGAGGGTGAGTGAGCGAATAAGCGTGCGAGAGGGTGAGTGAGCGAATGAGCTTGCGAGCGAGCGACTGAGACAGAGCATTTGTACGTGTGTGCGTGCGTGCGGGTGAGCGTGCAGGCGGGCGAGCGGTGAGCGGGCGTGTGGGTCAGCCCTAGCGCATGCACTCACACTCGAGCAGGTCGGCCAGAACCTTGGTGCGCATGAACGAGCGCTGCGTCTTGTCGTTGTTGATGGCGAAGTTGGGCAGCCCGAGGTCCAGCGCCACCTTGGCCTGCGTGCGGTTGTTCACCAGCGAGCTCCGCAGCAGCTGCACCACATCACAACCACAACCACACCACACCGCAACCACACCACCACAACCACACCACAACCACACCGCAACCACAACCACCACACCGCAACCACACCACAACCACACCGCAACCACCGCACACCACCACAACCACACCGCAACCACACCACCACAACCGCACCGCAACCACCACACATCGCAACCACACCACAACCACACCACATTGCAACCACAACCACACCACACCACACCCACCGCACACCACCACAACCACACCACATCGCAACCACAACCACACCACATCGCAACCACAACGCAACCACACCACCGCACCACCACACCACCGCACCGCACCACACCGCAACCACACCACACCACCGCAACACAACCGCAACCACACCACCGCACCATCGTACCGCACCACACCGCAACCACACCACACCACCGCAACACAACCGCAACCACACCACCGCACCACAACCACACCACACCACCACAATCGCACCACCACACCACCGCCCCACACCACCACACACCACCATACCACACCACCACAACCACACCACCACAACCACACCACAACCACACCACCACACCACAACCACACCACCGCACCACACCAGAACCACACCTTCGCACCACACCACACCACACCAGAACCACACCACCGCACCACACCACACCACCGCTCCACAACCGTACCACCACACCACAACCACACCACCACAACACACCACAACCACATCACACCGCACGGGATATCGTACGTCACAACCATGGCACCAAGACCGCCATAAACTATAACTCATAAACTATTAAAAAATGTTCTAGACTTGAAGCTTTCATGACTGCAAGGATTCATACTCTTAGGTTTTTTCGGTAAAGTCACGTAGGTAAAAAATAAAATTAATAAAAGTAATACTAGAAATACAATAATAAATCACGTTTCGGAGGCAACACAAGTCTCCGTCATCAGGTGGGACCGTCACAGCCATATTTACTGTATCAAGTGAGGCAATAAATTCCAAGATACAAGTTCTTAAATACAAGTTAAGGGGGGGAGGAGGGGGGAGGAGCTTATCTGAGTGTGGTAGCCAATGAATGGAATGTATGGGGGAGGGGGCGGGGCTAAAAGAGAATTTTACCACTGAGCTTTGTAGCTCTTTGTCAGAAGTGACCTGGCCATCACAAATGACAGCTCAACCAAGTCGCTTATCATCGTGCGGACAAAAAAGACGCCGTATACTCAAAACGTGTGATGTTGATTCTAAAAGTTGAGGGAAAAACCGGAGGACCCGGAGAAAAACCCACACGACCACGGGGAGAGAAACATGCCAAATTAAAAAATAAAGGTGTCACGCTCGGGATCGAACCAACGACCTCCTTTATACCTGGCCTTCGACTAGCACAGAGACCCGTAGACTCACGCAGAGACCCGTAGACTCACACAGAGACCCGTAGACTCACACAAAGACCCGTAGACTCACACAGAGACCCGTAGACTCACACAGAGACCCGTAGACTCACGCAGAGACCCGTAGACTCACGCAGAGACCCGTAGACTCACGCAGAGACCCGTAGACTCACACAGAGACCCGTAGACTCACACAGAGAACCGTAGATTCACACAGAGACTCAAAGACTCACTACAGAGACCCAAAGACTCACAGAGAGACCCGTAGACTCACACAGAGACCTGTAGACTCACACAGAGACCCGTAGACTCACACAAAGAGACCCATAGACTCACACAAAGAGACCCATAGACTCAGAGAGACCCATAGACTCATACAGGGATAAGTCAGCTGAATAACAGTAAGCGTGTGGTGAGAGCATCACCGTGAGTGGCACAGTGAGTCTTGGTGAGTGCGGTGAGTGCAGGGAGTGAGTCTCGGTGAGTGCGGTGAGTAAGTTGCGTTGAGTTATGGCGAGTGAGTCACGGTGAGTTTGGTGTATCATGGTGAGTGAGTCACGGTGAGTGGAGTGAGTGAGTCACGGTGAGTTCGGTGAGTGGGGTGAGTGGGGTGAGTGGGTCACGGTGAGTGGGGTGAGTGGGTCACGGTGAGTGGGGTGAGTGGGGTGAGTGTGGTGAGTGGGGTGAGTGGGGTGAGTGGGGTGAGTGGGGTGAGTGTGGTGAGTGTGGTGAGTGGGCTGAGTCATGGTGAGTGGGTCACGGTCAGTGGGGTGAGTGGGGTGAGTGGGGTGAGTGGGTCACGGTGAGTGGGGTGAGTGTGGTGAGTGTGGTGAGTGAGTCATGGTGAGTGTGGTGAGTGTGGTGAGTGGGGTGAGTGTGGTGAGTGTGGTGAGTGGGGTGAGTAGGTCACGGTGAGTGTGGCGAGTGTGGTGAGTGTGGTGAGTGAGTCATGGTGAGTGTGGTGAGTGTGGTGAGTGAGTCACAGTGAGTGTGGTGAGTGTGGCGAGTGTGGTGAGTGTGGTGAGTGTGGTGAGTGAGTCATGGTGAGTGTGGTGAGTGTGGCGAGTGTGGTGAGTGTGGCGAGTGTGGTGAGTGAGTCATGGTGAGTGGGGTGAGTGTGGTGAGTGGGATGAGTGTGATGAGTGTGGTGAGTGAGTCATGGTGAGTCATGGTGAGTGGGGTGAGTGGGGTGAGTGGGTCACGGTGAGTGGGGTGAGTGAGTCACGATGAGTTCGGTGAGTGTGGTAAGTGTGGTGAGTGTGGTGAGTGAGTCACGGTGAGTGTGGTGAGTGTGGTGAGTGAGTCATGGTGAGTGTGGTGAGTGTGGTGGGTGTGGTGAGTGTGGTGAGTGAGTCACCGTGAGGTGGCCCTCGTGGTGCTCTGGGAAGTGCCGGTAGAGGTATTCCGTTGTCACCATCTGCATGATGGAGTCACCCAGGAACTCCATACGCTGATTGTGACCCCTGGACGAGGGGTCAAGAGGGGTCAAGTGGGGTCAAGACAGGGGTCAAGTGGGGTGTGGGGAGCCAGGTGGAAGCTGCCGAGACCGGGATAGGAGTCCCGATCGCAAGCGCAACACAAACAATAAAGTGCAGCAAGGAAGCACGGAGCAATCGGCACAAAAAAAACCACATCACATGAAAGAGTTACACTTCAGTGAGTGGTGAGCGAGTGGTGAGCGAGTGGTGAGCGAGTGGTGAGCGAGTGGTTACTGAGCGGTGAGCAAGTGGTGAGCGAGCGGTGAGCAAGTGGTGAGTGAGTGGGTGAGTGAGTGGTGAGTGAGCGGTGGGCGAGTGTTGAGTGAGTGGTGAGTGAGTGGTGAGTGAGTGGTGAGCAGTGAGCGAGTGAGTGGTGAGCGAGTGGTGAGCGAGTGGTGAGCGAGCGGTGAGCGAGTGAGCGGTGAGTGAGTAGTGAGCGGTGAGCGAGTGGTTACTGAGCGGTGAGTGAGTGGTGAGTGAGTGGTGAGTGAGTGGTGAGTGGTCAGCGAGTGGTGAGTGGTGAGTGAGTGGTGAGTGAGTGGTGAGCGAGTGGTGAGCGAGTGGTGAGTGAGTGGTGAGCGGTGAGCGAGTGGTGAGTGGGTGGTGAGTGAGCGGTGAGTGAGTGGTGAGTGAGCGGTGAGTGAGCGGTGAGTGAGTGGTGAGCGAGTGGTTACTGAGCGGTGAGCAAGTGGTGAGCGAGCGGTGAGCAAGTGGTGAGTGAGTGGGTGAGTGAGTGGTGAGTGAGCGGTGGGCGAGTGTTGAGTGAGTGGTGAGTGAGTGGTGAGTGAGTGGTGAGCAGTGAGCGAGTGAGTGGTGAGCGAGTGGTGAGCGAGTGGTGAGCGAGCGGTGAGCGAGTGAGCGGTGAGTGAGTAGTGAGCGGTGAGCGAGTGGTTACTGAGCGGTGAGTGAGTGGTGAGTGAGTGGTGAGTGAGTGGTGAGTGGTCAGCGAGTGGTGAGTGGTGAGTGAGTGGTGAGTGAGTGGTGAGCGGTGAGCGAGTGGTGAGCGAGTGGTGAGTGAGTGGTGAGCGGTGAGTGAGTGGTGAGTGAGCGGTGAGTGAGCGGTGAGTGAGTGGTGAGCGAGTGGTGAGCTCACAGCGTGAGGTGGTTGAACCCCACGGTGCGCAGGGTGAAGGCCCGTGCCAGCAGGCGGATGTGAGAGAAGTCCACCCCTGGTGAGTGAGTGGTGGGCGAGTGGGTGAGTGGTGAGCGAGTGGTGAGTGAGTGGTGAGTGCGTGGTGAGCGAGTGAGTGAGTGGTGAGCGAGTGGTGAGTGAGTGGTGAGTGCGTGGTGAGCGAGTGGTGAGTGGTGAACGAGTGGTGAGTGAGAGGTGAGTGAGTGGTGAGTGAGCGGTGAGTGAGTGGTGAGTGAGTGAGTGAGTGGTGAGTGAGTGAGTGAGTGGTGAGTGAGCGGTGAGTGAGTGGTGAGTGAGTGGTGAGCGAGTGGTGAGCGAGTGGTGAGCGAGTGGTGAGCGAGTGGTGAGCTCACAGCGTGAGGTGGTTGAACCCCACGGTGCGCAGGGTGAAGGCCCGTGCCAGCAGGCGGATGTGAGAGAAGTCCACGCCGATGGAGACCTCCAGCTCGGTGAGCGAGCGCAGCACGGGAGATGCCGCCACCAGGTGCCGGTCCGTGCCGGGCTCCTGGGACTAACCGTGACCACCACCACAACCACCACAACCAGTATCACCACCACAAACACGGCCACCACAACCACCACAACCAGTATCACCACCACAAACACGGCCACCACAACCACTATCACCACTACAACAATCAGGATCACCATAACCACTATCACTGCCACAAACACAACCATCACAATCACTAGCACAACCACCACCACCACCACAACAACCACCACAATCACTATCACCGCAGCCACTATCACCACTATCACTACCACCTCAACCACCACCACTCCAGTCACTATCACCACAACCACTATCACTGCCCCAAAAACAACCATCACAATCACTACCACCACCACAACCACTATCACTACCACAATCAATATCACCACAACCACCATAAACACTACCACCAAGATCACAACAACCATAACCATAATCACTACCACCACCACCACAACCATCACAACCACAATCAGGAGGGGATTAGGGGTTTAGGAAAGTGATCAGGTGAACGGTGAGGAGATCAGGGGTGGATCAAGCGAGGGATCAGGGGAGGGGTGAGGGGGGGATCAGGGGAGAGAATCAGGGGGGGATCGGGGGGGGGCACCTGTAGTGGGTGCTGGGGGTAGTTGAGCCAAACTTCCCTGAGATTCTGAAACAACAACAACAGCAGATACAACAACAACAGCAGCAGCTACAACAACAACAACAACTTAGAGAGAGGGTGAATGGTGCTGCGTGTGTCTGTGTGTGTACAATGAACTTCTTTCGCACCTCCGTACGTAGCCAACCGCGCTAATCGGAGGAGCTGGTGGAAGGACAACAACTCTAAACACACGAAGCAAGGTCTAAAGAAATGAGCTTGATGATGTAAAAGTGCAGCATTGCTCTGAGCGGCTGACTAATATCAGAAAGGAAGGAGCGTTCCAGATGGCCGCAGAAGCCAAATCTGTGTTTCTGTGCTGTTAGTAGTGTGGTGGTTTCAATTTAAAGCTTTCGTAACTGCAGGGATTAATATTCTTGGTTCTTTCGGTAAAGTCACGTACACGGGAAATAATAAAATAATACAAACAAAACTAATTCTCACGACGTTTCGGCCACAACGGAAGCAGCCGTCCTCAGGTGAAGAACGCCTGAGGACAGCTGCTTGCGTTGTGGCCGAAATGTCGTGAGAATTTTTAAAAATATTATTTTGATTATTTTATTATTTCCCTTCTACGTGACTTTACCGAAAGAACCATAGAATATAGTGTGGTTGTTGTGTTTCTGTGCTGTTAGTTGTTATCGTTGTTGTTGTGTTACTGTGGTGTTAGTAGTTGTGGTTGTTGTGTTACTGTGCTGTTAGTGGTTGTTGTGTTACTGTGCTGTTAGTTGTTGTGGTTGTTGAGTTATTGTGTTGTTGTGGTTGTTGTGTTGCTGTGCTGTTAGTTGTTGTGGTTGTTGTGTTACTGTGCTGTTAGTAGTTGTTGTGGTTGTTGTGTTACTGTGCTGTTAGTAGTTGTGGTTGTTGTGTTACTGTGCTGTTAGTAGTAGTTGTGGTTGTTGTGTTACTGTGCTGTTAGTAGTTGTTGTGGTTGTTGTGTTACTGTGCTGTTAGTAGTTGTGGTTGTTGTGTTACTGTGCTGTTAGTAGTAGTTGTGGTTGTTGTGTTACTGTGCTGTTAGTTGTTGTGGTTGTTGTGTTACTGTGCTGTTAGTAGTAGTTGTGGTTGTTGTGTTGCTGTGCTGTTAGTTGTTGTGGTTGTTGTGTTACTGTGCTGTTAGTTGTTGTTGTGGTTGTTGTGTTACTGTGCTGTTAGTAGTAGTTGTGGTTGTTGTGTTACTGTGCTGTTAGTTGTTGTGGTTGTTGTGTTACTGTGCTGTTAGTAGTTGTTGTGGTTGTTGTGTTGCTGTGCTGTTAGTTGTTGTGGTTGTTGTGTTGCTGTGCTGTTAGTTGTTGTGGTTGTTGTGTTACTGTGCTGTTAGTAGTTGTGGTTGTTGTGTTACTGTGCTGTTAGTAGTAGTTGTGGTTGTTGTGTTGCTGTGCTGTTAGTTGTTGTGGTTGTTGTGTTACTGTGCTGTTAGTTGTTGTTGTGGTTGTTGTGTTACTGTGCTGTTAGTAGTTGTGGTTGTTGTGTTACTGTGCTGTTAGTAGTAGTTGTGGTTGTTGTGTTGCTGTGCTGTTAGTTGTTGTGGTTGTTGTGTTACTGTGCTGTTAGTAGTTGTTGTGGTTGTTGTGTTACTGTGCTGTTAGTTGTTGTGGTTGTTGTGTTACTGTGCTGTTAGTAGTTGTTGTGGTTGTTGTGTTGCTGTGCTGTTAGTTGTTGTGGTTGTTGTGTTGCTGTGCTGTTAGTTGTTGTGGTTGTTGTGTTACTGTGCTGTTAGTTGTTGTGGTTGTTGTGTTACTGTGCTGTTAGTAGTTGTTGTGGTTGTTGTGTTGCTGTGCTGTTAGTTGTTGTGGTTGTTGTGTTACTGTGCTGTTAGTAGTTGTGGTTGTTGTGTTACTGTGCTGTTAGTAGTAGTTGTGGTTGTTGTGTTGCTGTGCTGTTAGTTGTTGTGGTTGTTGTGTTACTGTGCTGTTAGTTGTTGTTGTGGTTGTTGTGTTACTGTGCTGTTAGTAGTTGTTGTGGTTGTTGTGTTGCTGTGCTGTTAGTTGTTGTGGTTGTTGTGTTACTGTGCTGTTAGTTGTTGTTGTGGTTGTTGTGTTACTGTGCTGTTAGTAGTAGTTGTGGTTGTTGTGTTGCTGTGCTGTTAGTTGTTGTGGTTGTTGTGTTACTGTGCTGTTAGTAGTTGTTGTGGTTGTTGTGTTACTGTGCTGTTAGTAGTAGTTGTGGTTGTTGTGTTACTGTGCTGTTAGTTGTTGTGGTTGTTGTGTTACTGTGCTGTTAGTAGTTGTGGTTGTTGTGTTACTGTGCTGTTAGTAGTAGTTGTGGTTGTTGTGTTGCTGTGCTGTTAGTTGTTGTGGTTGTTGTGTTACTGTGCTGTTAGTAGTAGTTGTTGTGGTTGTGTTACTGTGCTGTTAGTAGTAGTTGTGGTTGTTGTGTTGCTGTGCTGTTAGTTGTTGTGGTTGTTGTGTTACTGTGCTGTTAGTTGTTGTTGTGGTTGTTGTGTTACTGTGCTGTTAGTTGTTGTGGTTGTTGTGTTACTGTGCTGTTAGTAGTTGTGGTTGTTGTGTTACTGTGCTGTTAGTAGTAGTTGTGGTTGTTGTGTTGCTGTGCTGTTAGTTGTTGTGGTTGTTGTGTTACTGTGCTGTTAGTTGTTGTTGTGGTTGTTGTGTTACTGTGCTGTTAGTAGTAGTTGTGGTTGTTGTGTTACTGTGCTGTTAGTAGTAGTTGTGGTTGTTGTGTTACTGTGCTGTTAGTTGTTGTGGTTGTTGTGTTACTGTGCTGTTAGTTGTTGTGGTTGTTGTGTTACTGTGCTGTTAGTTGTTGTGGTTGTTGAGTTATTGTATTGTTGTGGTTGTTGTGTTACTGTGCTGTTAGTTGTTGTGGTTGTTGTGTTACTGTGCTGTTAGTAGTTGTTGTGGTTGTTGTGTTACTGTGCTGTTAGTTGTTGTGGTTGTTGTGTTACTGTGCTGTTAGTTGTTGTGGTTGTTGAGTTATTGTATTGTTGTGGTTGTTGTGTTACTGTGCTGTTAATTCTGGTTGTGGTTTCACCTCTTCGTCAAACAACAGCCGCCCGAACAGCTGGCGAGCAACGTCCATACCTCCCTCATCATAGAGCGCACCTACAGCATACACACACAAGGCATACATAGCACATATCACATATATATAGCATACACACACATAGCATATACATACACAGCATATACTTAGTGCACACAACATACACAACCCACAGCGTCTCAAGGGACAGCGACCCCCACAGAGATAGCGACCCCCACAGAGACAGCGTCCCCCACAGAGACAGCGACCCCCACAGAGACAGCGTCCCCCACAGAGACAGCGTCCCCCACAGAGACAGCGTCCCCCACAGAGACAGCGTCCCCACAGACAGCGTCCCCCTCAGAGACCCCCACAGAGACAGCGACCCCCACAGAGACAGAGACCCCCACAGAGACAGAGACCCCCACAGAGACAGCGTCCCCACAGAGACAGCGTCCCCCACAGAGACAGAGACCCCCACAGAGACAGCGACCCCCACAGAGACAGAGACCCCCACAGAGACAGAGACCCCCACAGAGACAGAGACCCCCACAGAGACAGCGTCCCCACAGAGACAGCGTCCCCCACAGAGACAAAGACCTCCACAGAGACAGAGACCCCCACAGAGACAGCGTCCCCCTCAGAGACAGCGTCCCCCACAGAGACAGAGACCCCCACAGAGACAGAGACCCCCACAGAGACAGCGACCCCCACAGAGACAGCGTCCCCCACAGAGACAGCGTCCCCCACAGAGACAGCGTCCCCCACAGAGACAGCGTCCCCCACAGAGACCCCCACAGAGACAGCGTTTCCCCCCACAGAGACAGCGTCCCCACAGAGACAGCGTCCCCCACAGACACAGCAACCCCACAGAGACAGCGTCCCCCATAGAGACAACGTCCTCCCTCTGGGTACCTATGAGAGCCTCGAAGCAGTTGGCCATAGCGTGGCGCAGATCGGACTCCCGGCAGAGGTCAGGGCCGTGGGCGTACAGCATGAACGCGTCCAGCTGTAGCTTCTAGCAACAGCGTCACAACGGTGTCACAACAGTGTGACTACAGCACGGTTGTGGCGTGGTTGTGGCGTGGTTGTGGCGTGGTTGTGGCGTGGTTGTGGAGTGGTTGTGACGTGGTTGTGGCGTGGTTGTGGAGTGGTTGTGACGTAACCTTGACGAGGATTTCGAGATGCTGTACGCGTGGTTGTGGTGTTGTTGTGGCGTGGTTGTGGTGTTGTTGTGGTGTTGTTGTGGCATGGTTGTGGGTTGGTTGTGATGTTGTTGTGGCGTGGTTGTGGTGTTGTTGTGGGCTGGTTGTGGTGTTGTTGTCGTGTGGTTTTTGGCGTGGTTGTGGCGTGGTTGTGGCATAGTTGTGGCATGGTTGTGGCATGGTTGTGGCGTGGTTTTTGGCGTGGTTGTGGCATGGTTGTTGCGTGCTTGTGGGTTGGTTGTGGTGTTGTTGTAGCGTGGTTGTGGCGTGGTTGTGGCAGAACCTTGGCGAGGATGGCCAGGTGCTGGTTCTGGACGATGGCCGTCCGGTACGTCGCTAGGCCACCCTCCTCCAGACTCGGGAAAAGGAAGTAGAGGTGGACGCTGCAACCACAACCACAACAACAACAACAACCACAACAACAACAACAACCGCAACACCAATGGTGACTGAGTGCGGTTGTGTGAGTGGTTATAAGTGGGTGTGAGTGGTTGTGAGTGGCTATTAATGAGTGACTGTTAGGGCTGCAGTGCCTCAAATATTGGCAGAAGTAGCCACCTCTTCTGAATGGTTGACTGAGGTGCCATCTGTGGAGGACGGGCGAGGGGAGATCCGCAGTCTGAGACCAGAAAACGTGCCGGGCACAGACGATCTCCCAAGCGAAATGCTGAGGAAGGGTGGCATCTGTGTGCAGACTACCCTACATGACATCATCACAATTGTCTGGACTACAGGACAGATTCCGCAGGAAGCCCTCGTTAAGAGGGGGGACCGCACAGACTCTAACAACTACAGGGGCATCTCTTTTCTCAGTGTGCCGTGAGAGGTCCTGGCAAGGATTATTCAACATCGCCTTACCAGGCACACTGAGGACAGGCTTGCGAAGCCCCAATGTGGTTTCAGATCAGGGCGGTCCTGCACGGATGTTATATTCTCTGTCTGTCTGCTACAGCAGAGGTGTAGGGAATTCCAACAAAACCTACATCTCTGCTTTATTGACCTGCTCAAGGCCTATGATACCATCAGTAGGCCTGGGCTCTGGGTTGTTCTTCGTGCTTTCGGAGGCCCAGCCGCATCTCTGCTCACAATCATCAAGGGCTTTGATGGTGGTGGGCAGGTTAGGGTAAAACTACGTGGCCGGGAGTCTGAGCCATTCCCTCTTCACCTTGGGGTGCGACAGGGATGACCTCTGGCTCCCACATAATTTAACATCATCTTTGACCACGTAGTTCGAGAAGCTTTCCATGGCTGTACCAGAAGAATTTCAATCTGGTACAGATACAACGGGAAACTGATCGATGCCCGGGTGCGGTCGAGGGATGGCTCCCTATTGGTCAACCGTGTTATGTATACCGATGATCTGGTGATGGCTATTCACTCAGAGGAGTTGGAGGCACTGCTGCTGAACCTGGATTGTGCCACTAAGAGGTGGGGTCTTTCCATCCGCCCCACCAAAACTAAGCACCTGCTTGTGACAGAACACTCCACCCCTTCAGCTCCCCATTGGTGATGGAGCAGTTGTGGAGAGTGGAAAGGTTCCCATACCCAGGCAGTGTGCTCATGACTGGCTCCGGTTTAACAGCAGAGGTCTCACTCCTAATCAGTCGAGTGGCATTATCTTATCATCGGTTGCATAACGCTGTGTGGAAGCTACCTGGTCTGTTGTTCTGCACGAAGCTTCAGGTTTTCTCGGCCACAGTCATTCCCTCCCTTCTCTATGCTTGCGAAACGTGTACCCCCCTAATGGAACACCTTCGCTGGTTAGACACATTTAGGCTGGCCTGCATACGATCCATCCTGGGTTTAACCAGGCTGGATTGTGTGAGGAGCTTACAAATCCTTGAAAGATCTGGGCAAAGTCCCATTGGTGAGCTCCTCCGGCAGGCAAGGCTGCATTGGCTGGGTCATGTAGCCCACGTGCCCAGTCACCGCATGCCTAAACAGCTTTTGTTCGGCCGGATCGAGGGGGCTAAACGGGCGCGGCACGGGCTAGAGAAGAGAAGGAGTGATGTGGTACAGGAGGATTTGGAGCTGAGTGGACTTGCTGATGACTGGTACCAGCAGTTGGAGGCAGTCGCCCTCCAACAACAACGGAGGGCGGAGGAGCGACACTCACAACAACGAGCGGAGCGCCGGGTGGCTCAAGCACAGCAAGTTGGTACAGTAGGGGGCACAGGTGGTGTATCAGCCAGTCATCTCAGTCAGTCGACCTGTGGCATCTGGGTCTGCCCTGTGACCTCCTGCCAGCGGGCGTTCAACACTTCACGTTGCCTCAAGGTGCACATAGCCTGGCACAAGAGTCGTGGTGACGTCACCGCCACTTAGTGGCGAATGGCGGTTGTTGTGGTTTTGAGTGGTTGAGTGGTTGAGTGTGTGTGGTTGAGTGGTTGTGTGTGGTTGTATGTGTGTGTGTGTATGTGGTTGTGTGTATGTGGTTGTGTGTGTGTATGTGGTTGAGTGGTTGTGTGTGGTTGTGTGTGGTTGAGTGGTTGTGTGTGTATGGTTGAGTGGTTGTGTGGTTGAGTGGTTGTGTGTGTGTGTATGTGGTTGAGTGGTTGTGTGTGTGGTTGTGTGTGGTTGTGCGTGGTTGTGTGTGGTTGTGCGTGGTTGTGTGTGGTTGTTCTCACCTGGAGAGGAATTCTACGACAGCGTCGCCCAGAAACTCGAGTCGTTCATTGTGAGAAATCCTACAGCAATAACAACCACAGCTCAGCCACAAATCAACCACAACTCCAACCACCACTACAACCACAACTTAACCACAACCACCCCAACCACAAAAAACTACTCAATCACAACCACAACCACTCTGTCGCCGTGTCTCGATGTCCCAGTGTCGCCAAGTCTTCATCTCTGTGTCCCTGTCTCCATGTCCTCATGCATCCATATGGCCCCATGTCCCCCATGTCTCTCGTCTCCCCACCCCCTCAGCATCTCCCCTCGCGTGTCTCCCCCCGTGTCTCTCCGCGTTTCTCCCCCCCCCCCCGCGTTTCCCCCCCGTGTCTCCTCCCCCTCCCGTCTCCTCCCTCTCCGAGTCTCCCCCCCCCCCGCGTCTCCCCCCCGTGTCTCCTCCCCCCGCATCTCCCCCTGCGTCTCCCCCCCGCGTCTCCCCCTCCTCCCGCGTCTCTCCCCCATGTCTCCCCCACCCCCGCATCTCTCCCTCGCATCTCACCGTGAAGGAGTGGGTTCCTGGTGGCCCAGGCGAGACATGATGTTAATCAGGGTGTTGATTCCTGTGGGGGTGCAAGGGGCAATCAGTGGGGGGTGATATCAGCAGGGAGGGCAGCAGTGCTCAGTGCGTGAGAGGGATCAGTCGGGGTACGATGCTGACACCGCGCGTGGCGGGACACCGAGTGCGCTACATGACCGCGTGTGGTACGCGTACATGGTGTGACGTCGTACGTGGTTTGACACTGGGTCTGCTATGATGCCGCATGTGGTACAAAGTGCACGTGGTGTGCTGATGCCGCGCGTAGCACTACGCCGTCAACAGGCGTGGTATGACGATGCCGCACGCGGCACGGCGCCATGTGTGGTACGACACCGTCTCCACGCGCGATACGACACCACGGGGTGTGATGTCATGTCGTGTGTGGCGTGACACCGTCCGGTATGTCGTGTGTGGTGCGACGCTGTCAACAGGCGTGGTATGATGATGCAGACACACGCGGCACGGCGCCATGTGTGGTACGACACCGTCTCCACGCGCGATACGACACCACGGGGTGTGATGTCATGTCGTGTGCGGCGTGACGCCGCTCCGGTACGATGTCGTGTGTGGTGCGACGCCGTTGCCGGTACCCTTCTTCCTCTGGTGCAGGTGCTGCGCGCGCCGGTCCCCGTAGGTCGGCTGGCGCACGCCGCAGTTGGAGAGCGCGTTCCTCGCGTGGTCCGGGTTCATCCCGAAGTTCAGGTGGTGGCTCGGGTGGGTCATCGCCAGCTGGGGTCATCGGGGAGGTCACCACAGTCGTCAGGTTGCAATTGTGGTTATGGTGGTTGTGGTGGTAGTCGTGGTGGTGGTTGTGGTGGTAGTCGTGGTGGTGGTTGTGGTGGTAGTCGTGGTGGTGGTTGTAGTTGAAGGTGGTGGCTCGGGTGGTTCATCGCCAGCAGGGGTCATCGACGGGTCAACGGGTGACGTCACCACAGTTATCAGGTTGCGATTGACTCTGGTTGCAGTTGCGGTGCGAGTAATGGTGGCGGTTTTCAGTGGCGGTGGTGGTTATGAGTGAACTCGCTGATGACTGGTACCAGCGATGTCAAGATCAGCCTCTAAGGAGGAAGCTCGTGAAGGACACCAATGGGCCGTTGGAGGAAGTCGCCCTCCAGCAACAGGACAGAGAAGTGACGCTCACAACAACGAGAACAGAGCCGGGTGGCTAAAGCACAGCAAGTTGGCACAGTGTGGGTCACAGGTGGTACATCTGCCAGTCGTCTCAGCCAGTCAACCCGTGGCACCTGGGTCTATTCCCGTGACCTTCGTCAGCAGCGGGCCTTCAACACTTCACGTGATAGCCTCGAAGGTGCACCTGGCCTGGCACAGGCACCGTGGTGACGTCACCATCACTTAGCGGCGAATGGCGGGTATTGGTGTATTGGTGGTTATGGTGGCAATTGTGGTGGTTGTGGTGGTTGTAGTTGTGGCTAAGGGGGTTATCATGGTGGTGGTAGTCATGGTGGTGGTTGCAGTGGTGATGGTGCCTATGATAGCCATTGTGGTGGTTGTATTTGAAGTTATGGTGATTATGATGGTGGCTGTGGTGGTGGTTGTGGTGGTTGTGGTGGTAGTTGTGGTGGTTGTGGTGGTAGTTGTGGTGGTTGTAGCAGTGGTTATGGTGGTAATGGTCATTGGAATTGTGGTGGTTTTATCTTCTTGGTTCTTTCGGTAAAGTCACGTAGAAGGGAAGTAATAAAATAATAAAAATAAAACATAATAAAATAATTCTCACGACGTTTCGGCCACAACGCAAGCAGCCGTCTTCAGGTGGAGAACAGGTCTGTCAAGTAGACAGACTCTGTCTACTTGACGTGGCCGAAACGTCGTGAGAATTATTTTATTATGTTTTATTTTTATTATTTTATTACTTCCCTTCTACGTGACTTTACCGAAAGAACCAAGAAGATGAATCCCTGCAGTCACGATAGCTTTAAATCGAAATGTGGTGGTTTTAGTTGTGGTTGTGATGGTTGTTGTGATGGTGGTTGTAGTTGAGGGTATGGTGGTTGTAGTTGAGGGTATGGTGGTTGTGGTGGTGGTTGTTGTGGTGGTGGTTGTACCTGTAGGAGCTCGCGGTTGTTGAACCGGTACCCCAGCAGAGTCTCCAAGTGCTGTAGGCACTGGTGGTAGCGGATGTGGTGAGTAAGCACAGGCAGCATCATCGCGTGCTGCAACAACAACAACCACAACAACAACAACAACTACAATCACCAAAGATAAAGATCATCCGGATAGACCGAACAGACCGTTGGGGCACGTGCTGTTTAGTGAAGGCCGGCACAGCACACAAGGGGGTAGGTGGCCAGCACAACGCCCGGCCGCCTTTGTCTCCCTAGTAGCGATGTTTACACACTGCACCAGGTACTCATTTGAGGTTGAGTCGACCTAGGGGAGGAGGCCTGGGCACCGGTTCAGATAATCTCCGTGAGCGGGAATCGAACTCGTGTCGCCGGTTCGTAGCGCCACGCACAAACCGCTGCATACGTTGAAATGAGGATCACATTAAGTCATTGCCGGGGTGAGGGTCAGGGCAGGTGAGGTCAGGGTCAGGCTCAGGCGAGGTCAGCATTGTGACAGCTGAGGTCAAGGTGGGGTCAGGTGAGGTCAAGGTGGGGTCAGGCGAGGTCAGGGTCGGGACAGGCGATGTTGTGGTCACCTGACAGACGTCCGACCGCAGCCCCGTCCGGTAGAAGCCGCGGCTGCTGAGCTCCACGGTGACCTCACGGCGCATCGAGTTCTTCTGCCTGATCCTCTGCAGTGCCTCCTACACAGAGACGAAGATCCCCCACATAGCCTTTGGCGGACTGTTGGGGCAAGTGCCGGTTTATTTATATATATACATCGTGAGTTTCGCACACGAAAGTCAGCACGGCGCACGAGACGGTGCGTGGCCGCCTTCATCTCCCCCGGCGGGGATGTTTGACTACACGCCGCGACGGGTACTCGTTTAAGGCCGAGTCGACCTAGGGGAGGAGGCGCGGGACGTGGTTCAGATAGTCGCCACGGTTATCGGTCGCGAGCGGCAATCGTACTCGGGTCGCCGGGTTCGTAGGGGGGGGGGGGGGTGCGCATACCGCTGTGCCACACGCACTCTCACCTCTCTCTGCATGAGCCTCTGCTTGTAGGAGGCTTTCCCTTTGGGGCTGTTTGCCAGCAAATGTCTCAACTTCAGATAACTCCTCCACAGCTTCTGGTACCTGGCGATGACACGGGGAGACGAGGGGACACGCGGGGAGATGCGGGGACACGCGGGGAGACGCGGGGACACGCGGGGAGATGCGGGGACACAAGGGGACATGCGGGGAGATGCGGGGAGATGCGAGGAGATGCGGGGACACACGGGGAGATGCGAGGAGATGCGGGGAGCAGAAGGGAGATAGCAGTAGGAGCAAGGAGTCACAAGGGGTGAGAAGGGAGAGAAGTATTGGTGAGTACGGTTGATAAGTGGTGAGCATTGCGGATAAGTTCTGAGCGAGTGGTGAGCGAGTGGCGAGTGGGTGGCGAGTGAGTGAGTGGTGAGCGGGTGGTGAGTGGGTGGTAAGTGGTGAGCGGGTGGTGAGCGAGTGAGTGGTGAGTGTGTGGTGAGCGGGTGGTGAGTGTGTGGTGAGTGGGTGGTGAGTGAGTGAGTGGTGAGCGGGTGGTGAGTAGGTGGCGAGTGAGTGAGTAGTGAGCGGGTGGTGAGTGAGTGGTGAGCGGGTGGTGAGTGAGTGGTGAGCGGGTGGTGAGTGAGCGAGTGGGTGGCGAGTGAGTGAGTGGTGAGCGGGTGGTGAGTGGGTGGTCAGCGAGTGAGTGGTGAGCGGGTGGTGAGTGGGTGGTGAATGGGTGGTGAGCGAGTGAGTGGTGAGCGGGTGGTGAGTGGGTGGTCAGTGGGTGGTGAGCGAGTGAGTGGTGAGCGGGTGGTGAGTGGGTGGTGAGTGGGTGGTGAGTGGGTGGTAAGTGGTGAGCGAGTGGCGAGTGACGAGTGGGTGGCAAGTGAGTGAGTGGTGAGTGGGTGGTGAGTGGGTGGTGAGTGGGTGGCGAGTGAGTGAGTGGTGAGCGGGGTGGCGAGTGAGTGAGTGGTGAGTGGGTGGTGAGTGGGTGGCGAGTGAGTGAGTGGTGAGTGGGTGGTGAGTGGGTGGCGAGCGAGTGGGTGGTGAGCGGGTGGTAAGTGGTGAGCGAGTGGCGAGTGAGTGAGTGGCGAGTGGGTGGCAAGTGAGTGAGTGGTGAGTGGGTGGTGAGCAGTACTCACTGCGGGTGGTGAGTGAGCGGGTGGTGAGTGGGTGGTGAGTGAGTGAGTGGTGAATGGGTGGTGAGTGGGTGGCGAGTGAGTGGTGAGCGGGTGGTGAGTGGGTGGCGAGCGAGTGGGTGGTGAGCGGGTGGCGAGTGAGTGAGTGGTGAGCGTGTGGTGAGTGGGTGGTGAGTGGGTGGCGAGTGAGTGAGTGGTGAGTGGGTCGTGAGCGGGTGGCGAGTGAGTGAGTGGTGAGCGTGTGGTGAGTGGGTGGTGAGCGGGTGGCGAGTGAGTGAGTGGTGAGTGGGTGGTGAGCGGGTGGTGAGTGGGTGGCGAGTGAGTGAGTGGTGAGCGGGTGGTGAGTGGGTGGTAAGTGGTGAGCGGGTGGTGAGCGAGTGAGTGGTGAGTGTGTGGTGAGTGGGTGGGTGGTGAGTGAGTGAGTGAGTGGTGAGCGGGTGGTGAGTGGGTGGCGAGTGGGTGGTGAGCGAGTGAGTGGTGAGCGGGTGGTGAGTGGGTGGCGAGTGAGTGAGTGGTGAGTGTGTGGTGAGTGGGTGGTGAGTGAGTGAGTGGTGAGCGGGTGGTGAGTAGGTGGCGAGTGAGTGAGTGGTGAGCGGGTGGTGAGTGAGTGGTGAGCGGGTGGTGAGTGAGTGGTGAGCGGGTGGTGAGTGAGTGGTGAGCGGGTGGTGAGTGAGCGAGTGGGTGGCGAGTGAGTGAGTGGTGAGCGGGTGGTGAGTGGGTGGTGAGCGAGTGAGTGGTGAGCGGGTGGTGAGTGGGTGGTGAATGGGTGGTGAGCGAGTGAGTGGTGAGCAGGTGGTGAGTGGGTGGTGAGTGGGTGGTGAGCGAGTGAGTGGTGAGCGGGTGGTGAGTGGGTGGTGAGTGGGTGGTGAGCGAGTGAGTGGTGAGCGGGTGGTGAGTGGGTGGTGAATGGGTGGCGAGTGAGTGAGTGGTGAGCGGGTGGTGAGTGGGTGGTGAGCGAGTGAGTGGTGAGCGGGTGGTGAGTGGGTGGTGAATGGGTGGTGAGCGAGTGAGTGGTGAGCAGGTGGTGAGTGGGTGGTGAGTGGGTGGTGAGCGAGTGAGTGGTGAGCGGGTGGTGAGTGGGTGGTGAGTGGGTGGTGAGCGAGTGAGTGGTGAGCGGGTGGTGAGTGGGTGGTGAATGGGTGGCGAGTGAGTGAGTGGTGAGCGGGTGGTGAGTGGGTGGCGAGTGAGTGAGTGGTGAGCGGGTGGTGAGTGGGTGGTAAGTGGTGAGCGGGTGGTGAGCGAGTGAGTGGTGAGTGTGTGGTGAGTGGGTGGGTGGTGAGTGAGTGAGTGAGTGGTGAGCGGGTGGTGAGTGGGTGGCGAGTGGGTGGTGAGCGAGTGAGTGGTGAGCGGGTGGTGAGTGGGTGGCGAGTGAGTGAGTGGTGAGTGTGTGGTGAGTGGGTGGTGAGTGAGTGAGTGGTGAGCGGGTGGTGAGTAGGTGGCGAGTGAGTGAGTGGTGAGCGGGTGGTGAGTGAGTGGTGAGCGGGTGGTGAGTGAGTGGTGAGCGGGTGGTGAGTGAGCGAGTGGGTGGCGAGTGAGTGAGTGGTGAGCGGGTGGTGAGTGGGTGGTGAGCGAGTGAGTGGTGAGCGGGTGGTGAGTGGGTGGTGAATGGGTGGTGAGCGAGTGAGTGGTGAGCAGGTGGTGAGTGGGTGGTGAGTGGGTGGTGAGCGAGTGAGTGGTGAGCGGGTGGTGAGTGGGTGGTGAGTGGGTGGTGAGCGAGTGAGTGGTGAGCGGGTGGTGAGTGGGTGGTGAGTGGGTGGTGAGCGAGTGAGTGGTGAGCGGGTGGTGAGTGGGTGGTGAGTGGGTGGTGAGTGGGTGGTAAGTGGTGAGCGAGTGGCGAGTGAGTGAGTGGCGAGTGGGTGGCAAGTGAGTGAGTGGTGAGTGGGTGGTGAGCAGTACTCACTGCGGGTGGTGAGTGAGCGGGTGGTGAGTGAGCGGGTGGTGAGTGAGCGGGTGGTGAGTGAGTGAGTGGTGAGCGGGTGGTGAGTGGGTGGTGAGCGAGTGAGTGGTGAGCGGGTGGTGAGTGGGTGGTGAGTGGGTGGTGAGCGAGTGAGTCGTGAGCGGGTGGTGAGTGGGTGGTGAGTGGGTGGTGAGCGAGTGAGTGGTGAGCGGGTGGTGAGTGGGTGGTGAGTGGGTGGTGAGTGGGTGGTGAGTGGATGGTGAGTGAGTGAGTGGTGAGCGGGTGGTGAGTGGGTGGTGAGTGAGTGAGTGGTGAGCGGGTGGTGAGTGGGTGGCGAGCGAGTGGGTGGTGAGCGGGTGGTGAGTGGGTGGTGAGTGGGTGGTGAGTGGGTGGTAAGTGGTGAGCGAGTGGCGAGTGAGTGAGTGGCGAGTGGGTGGCAAGTGAGTGAGTGGTGAGTGGGTGGTGAGCAGTACTCACTGCGGGTGGTGAGTGAGCGGGTGGTGAGTGAGCGGGTGGTGAGTGGGTGGTGAGTGAGTGAGTGAGTGGTGAGTGGGTGGTGAGCGGGTGGTGAGTGGGTGGTGAGTGGGTGGTGAGTGGGTGGTAAGTGGTGAGTGAGTGGTGAGTGGGTGGTGAGCAGTACTCACTGCGGGTGGTGAGTGAGTGGGTGGTGAGTGGGTGGTGAGTGGGTGGTGAGTGAGTGAGTGGTGAGCGGGTGGTGAGTGGGTGGTGAGTGAGTGAGTGGTGAGCGGGTGGTGAGTGGGTGGCGAGCGAGTGGGTGGTGAGCGGGTGGCGAGTGAGTAAGTGGTGAGTGGGTGGTGAGCGGGTGGCGAGTGAGTGAGTGGTGAGTGGGTGGTGAGCGGGTGGTGAGCGGGTGGCGAGTGAGTGAGTGGTGAGTGGGTGGTGAGTGGGTGGCGAGTGAGTGAGTGGTGAGTGGGTGGTGAGCGGGTGGTGAGCGGGTGGCGAGTGAGTGAGTGGTGAGTGGGTGGTGAGCGGGTGGTGAGCGGGTGGTGAGTGAGTGAGTGGTGAGCGAGTGAGTGGTGAGCGGGTGGTGAGTGGGTGGTGAGTGAGCGGGTGGTGAGTGAGTGAGTGAGTGAGTGGTGAGCGGGTGGTGAGTGGGTGGCGAGCGAGTGGGTGGTGAGCGGGTGGCGAGTGAGTGAGTGGTGAGCGTGTGGTGAGTGGGTGGTGAGTGGGTGGCGAGTGAGTGAGTGGTGAGTGGGTGGTGAGCGGGTGGCGAGTGAGTGAGTGGTGAGCGTGTGGTGAGTGGGTGGTGAGCGGGTGGCGAGTGAGTGAGTGGTGAGTGGGTGGTGAGCGGGTGGCGAGTGAGTGAGTGGTGAGCGTGTGGTGAGTGGGTGGTGAGCGGGTGGCGAGTGAGTGAGTGGTGAGTGGGTGGTGAGCGGGTGGTGAGCGGGTGGCGAGTGAGTGAGTGGTGAGTGGGTGGTGAGTGGGTGGCGAGTGAGTGAGTGGTGAGTGGGTGGTGAGCGGGTGGTGAGCGGGTGGCGAGTGAGTGAGTGGTGAGTGGGTGGTGAGCGGGTGGTGAGCGGGGTGGCGAGTGAGTGAGTGGTGAGCGAGTGAGTGGTGAGCGGGTGGTGAGTGGGTGGTGAGTGAGCGGGTGGTGAGTGAGTGAGTGGTGAGCGGGTGGTGAGTGGGTGGCAAGCGAGTGGGTGGTGAGCGGGTGGCGAGTGAGTGAGTGGTGAGCGTGTGGTGAGTGGGTGGTGAGTGGGTGGCGAGTGAGTGAGTGGTGAGTGGGTGGTGAGCGGGTGGCGAGTGAGTGAGTGGTGAGCGTGTGGTGAGCGTGTGGTGAGTGAGTGGTGAGCGGGTGGCGAGTGAGTGAGTGGTGAGTGGGTGGGTGGTGAGTGGGTGGTGAGCGGGTGGTGAGTGGGTGGGTGGTGAGCGGGTGGTGAGTGGGTGGTGAGCGGGTGGTGAGCGGGTGGCGAGTGAGTGAGTGGTGAGTGGGTGGTGAGCGGGTGGCGAGTGAGTGAGTGGTGAGTGGGTGGTGAGCGGGTGGTGAGCGGGTGGCGAGTGAGTGGGTGGTGAGCGGGTGGTGAGCGGGTGGCGAGTGAGTGAGTGGTGAGCGGGTGGTGAGCAGGTGGTGAGTGGGTGGTGAGCGGGTGGTGAGTGGGTGGTGAGTGGGTGGTGAGCGGTACTCACTGCGGGTCCCCCGCGTAGCTCAGCTGCGCTGGGCGGATGCCGAAGTGCACGATGATGGGACTGGAGTCGTCCGGCGACCCCTGGGGCCCCTGCGAGGGGTCGCGGTCCAACTGATCGATTCTCACCGAGGTGGGTTTCTAACGGAGGCACAGGGACAATGTAGAGAGAGTGCTGTATTGTAGTGCAGAGGATATCACACCGTAGAGTATTATAAAGTACTGTATTGTGTAACCACGGTGATGTGAGACGGACACACGGGCACGATGGGTAGAGACACTGGGAGATGGAGACACGGGGGCATGGGGAGACATCGGGAGACATGGGGAGACACGGGGAGACACGGGGACATGGGGAGACGTGGGGACAGGGGGACGGGCACATGGGGAAACACGGGGAGACATGGGGACATGGGGAGACACGAGGGACATGGGGACACAAGGGGACATGGAGAGACACGGGGACATGAGGAGAAACGAGAGACATGGGGAGACAAGGGGACATGGGGACACAGGGGGAGACGTGGGGACAGGGGGAGAGACGGGGACATGGGGAGACATGGGGAGACATGGGGAGAGATGGGGACATGGGGACATGGGGAGACACGGGGAGACGTGGGGAGACATGGGGACAGGGGGAGAGACGGGGACATGGGAAGACATGGGGAGACATGGGGAGACACGGGGAGAGGTGGGGACATGGGGACATGTGGAGACATGGGGAGACACGGGGAGAGATGGGGACATGGAGAGACATGGGGACATGGGGAGACACGAGGGACATGGGGACACAAGGGGAGACGTGGGGACAGGGGGAGAGACGGGGACATGAGGAGACATGGTGAGACACGAGAGACATGGGGACATAGGGGGAGATGTGGGGACAGAGGAACGGGCACATGGGGAAACACGGGGAGATATGGGGACATGGAGAGACACGGGGACATGAAGAGAAACGAGAGACACGGGGAGACATGGGGACACAGGGGGAGACGTGGGGACAGGGGGAGAGACGGGGACATGGGGAGACACGGGGAGAGACGGGGAGAGATGGGGACATGGGGAGACACGAGAGACATGGGGAGAGAAGGGGACACACCAGGAAACACGGGGGTACATGGGGAGAAGAGTACATGTATTGCCGCAGTATGCGTTGTTTCACATACATGTTTCTGGCTAATTATGGAACTAATTTCCTTCTAAGTCTAATGTTTTGCCTTTGCATTATTTTTTTTAATTGCACAAATGCATTTTTTCTTACATTTTCAACTAGGAACACAGTATACCACTTTGTCTAGTGATATTACAGTATACCACACTGTATAGTATTACCACAGCATATCACGTTGTTGCAATATCACTATAGGATATCACATTGTGTAGTATTACTACAGCATACCCACACCGCACGCACACACGCACGATGCGTGCACGGTATTGCTACGGGACAACCGCAGCGTATACGTCGTCACTACTACGACTGTTACTACGTCACCGCAAAGACGTCACCACGACTACGTGACCGTGACGACGTCACCACGACGACGTCACCACAACGACATCATCGCGACGACGTCACCACGACTACGTCACCGCGACGACGTCACCGCGACGACGTCACCGCGACGACGTCACCACAACGACATCATCGCGACGACGTCACCACGACTACGTCACCGCGACGACGTCACCGCGACGACGTCACCGCGACGACGTCACCGCGACGAGGTCACCGCGGCGACGCCGCCGGTGCTCTCACCGTGACGGGGTTGGTAACGATCATGCCCTTGCACTCCTCGGCGAAGCGCTGCCAGCGCGCATCGGTCCACGAGCGAAGTTCGGCCTCCTGGGGGTCCGACACGAGGGGAGTGGCGCTGCGCAGCAGGAAGAGCAGCACCTGGTGCAGCGACAGCACCTCCTTGCCGTTGTCTGCCGCAAACAGACCCACAGGCGACAGGTGCCCCCCCCCCAGAGTAGCGTCAACAGGCTGCGGGGTGAGGGAGGGGGAGGCGTGTGGGGCGGAGGCAGGCTTGGGGTTGGGGGCAGGGATGGTTGTGTTTGTGGTGGTGGTGATGGTGGTTGTTGTTTTTGAGGTGGTTGTGTTTGTGGTGGTGGTTGTGGAGATTGTGTTTATGGTGGTTGTGTTTGTGGTGGTGGTGGTTGTGTTTGTGGTGGTGGTGGTTGTGTTTGTGGTGGTTGTGGCGATTGTGTTTGTGGTGGTTGTCTTTGTGGTGGTGGTTGTGTTTGTGGTGGTTGTGTTTGTGGTGGTGGTTGTGGCGATTGTGTTTGTGGTGGTTGTCTTTGTGGTGGTGGTTGTGTTTGTCGTGGTGGTTGTGGTGATTGTGTTTGCGGTGGTGGTGGTTGTGGTGGTTGTGGTGGTGGTTGTGGTTACCGGGCAGCGAGCGCACGAATCTTGGGAAGAAGTGGAACCGCGGGCACGAGGAGCGGCCATCGGGGAACTGGGGCCCTGACAACAACAACAACCACCACCGTCAACAACTAAACCACCACACCCAACCACTCAACAACAACAAGGCGAACCGCAGCTGCCGGGCGCCCTCACCAGAGAGGTCCCAGTCGTGGAGCTCCAACAAGTCCGAGAAAATGAAAGACGACAGCAGCTCCAGACCCCGCACCGTGAAGTTCTAACCACAACAACCACAACAACCACCACCACAACCACCACCACAACAGCCAGATTAACCACCACAGCAACCACATTAACCACAAACCAAGATTAATCACAACCACCGCAGCAACAATCACAACAACCACCACAACAACCAAAACCACAACAACCACAACCACCATAACCACAACCACCATAACCCCAGCAACCACAACACCTACCAGATTAACCAACAACCACAACAACCACAACCACCACCACAGCAACCGCATTAACCACAACAACCACATTCGTGGCAACAACCACAACCACATTGACCAACAACCACAACCACATTAACAAACAACCACGACGGTAAACACCATAACAACATTAACTACAGCCACATTAATCACACCAACAAACACAATAACCACATTTCGATTTAAAGCTTTCGTGACTGCAGGGATTCATCTTCTTGGTTCTTTCGGTAAAGTCACGTAGAAGGGAAGTAATAAAATAATAAAAATAAAACATAATAAAATAATTCTCACGACGTTTCGGCCACAAGGCAAGCAGCCGTCCTCAGGTGAAAACCAGGTCTGTCGAGGCGACAGCGTCTGAATTTCAATTGTTTTATTATGTTTTATTTTTATTATTTTATTACTTCCCTTCTACGTGACTTTACCGAAAGAACCAAGAAGACAATAACCACAATCACATAAACCACTACAACCACAACCATACTAACCACAACCACCACATTAATCACAACAACCACCACATTCATCACAACAACCACCACAATAACCATAACAACCACAATCATCACAACATCCACAACAACTACATTCCTCACAACATTCACAACCACCACATTCCTCACAACAACCACAGCAATAACCACAACCACAATAGCCACAGCAACCACAACAGCCACCACATTCATCACAACAACCACAACTACATTAACCACAACAAACATACAAGCACACAAGCATCCGAGCTAGTAAATGTGTGTATTAGTGAATGAGCGAGCGAGCTAGTAAGCTAGTGAGTGATATGGAAAGCTAGTGCGCTAGCGAGTTAGTAAGCTAGTTAACGAGAGAAATAGTCGACTGGTAAGCAGGCGGGTTAGTAAGTAGACTGGTTAGTGAGTGAGCTAGTGAGCTGGTAAGCTAGTAAGCAGGTGAGCAAGAGAACGAGTGAGAAAACCAGTAAGCTTGTGAGTATACTGGTTAGTGAGCGAGCTAGTGAGTGTGTAAGCTGGTGAGCTGGTGAGCTAGAGAATGAAAAGAGTAAACTAGTAAATGAGTGAGCGAGTCAGTAAACGAGTGAGCATACTTGTTAGTAAGTGAGCTAGTGGGATGATAATTAACTAAGCTAGTAATCTTTTGAGCAGGGCAGTTGTCAATCTAGTGAGCGAGTGAGTAAACTAACGAACATGTGAGCTGGAGAGTTAGTGAGCGAGTGAGCTAGTAAGGTGGTGAGCGAGTGGGCGAGTGAGTTCGTAAGGTGGTGAGCGAGCCCATGGACGGGTGGGCGAGTGAGTCAGTAAGGTGGTGGGCGGGCGAGTGGGTAGTGGGCAACTGAGCGAGTGAGTTAGCGTGGTGGTGAGCGAGCGAGTGGGTGAGTGAGTTAGTAAGGCGGTGAGTGTGCGAGTGAGTTAGTAAGGTGGTGAGTGAGAAAGTGAACGAGTGAGTTTGCATGGTGGTGAGCGAGCGAGTCGGTGAGTGAGTTAGTAATGTGGTGAGCGAGCGCGTGGACGTGTGGGCGAGTGAGTCAGTAAGGTGGTGGGCGAGTGGGTGAGTGAATTTGTAAGGTGGTGAGCGGGCGAGTGGGTAGTGGGCAACTGAGCGAGTGAGTTCGCATGGTTGCGAGCGATCGAGCGGGTGAGTGAGTTAGTAACGTGGTGAGCGAGCGTGTGGGCGAGTGAGTCAGTAAGGTGGTGGGGCGAGCGAGTGAGCGGGCGAAGCGGAGCAGTACCTGTGGCAGCGTCTCCTCCAAGAAGATGATGCTGTAATCGATGTTGAAGCGGACGACTTTACACAGTGTTACCTACATCCACCATACAGCACGGGGTGAGCGAGCAGGGGTGAGCGGTGGTGAGCGGGGATGGCAAAAGGTGAGCGAGGGTGAGCGAGGGTAAATTAACGAGTGTGAGAGGGGATAAGCGGTGGCGAGCGAGGGTGACGAAGCGAGGGGCAGGGGTGGCGAGCGTGGGCGAGCAATGGCGAGCGTGGGCGAGCGGTGGAGAGCAAGGGTGAGCGAGCGTGGGCGAGCGTGGGCGAGCATGGGCGAGCGTGGGCGAGCGAGGGCGAGTGATGGCGAGCGAAGGCGAGCAATGGTGAGCGGGGGCGAGCGAGGACGAACGAACGAGGGCGAGCGTGGGCGAGCGAGTGCTCGTGCGTGCGGATGAGCGCCAGCGGTCAGCGGTGTACGCACGTCCTTGAGGGGCGAGTGCGACAGGAGGGAGAAGCCTTCGAAGATGTACTCGTGGTCGTCAAAGTCAATCACCGTGGGGCGGTCCGTCTGCACACAAACGCAGCACACAAGGTCGTTGGGGAAAGCGCCGCTCGCCGAGTAGGCCCGGGCGGGCCGGCACGGCGCACGACGGGGGTGGGTGGCCAGCGCCACGCCCGGCCACCCTCTGCCTCCCCTCAGCGGTGACGCTCACGTGCGGAGCCGGGACACTGATTTTTAATGCCGAGTCAACCTAGGGGAGGCCCGGCCCCCCATAGGTCAGCTCCACTGCACACGTACATAAACAAGTGGCGGTGACATCACCATCGGCGCTTGTGCCAGGCTAGGTGTACGTCTGCGGCCATGCAAAGTGTGGCAGGCTCGCCGACAAGTCACACGTAATACAAAGACAAAAATCCCCCGTGTAGCCTTAACAGACTGTAGGGGCAAGTGCTTTTAGCGAGTAGCACCTGTGAAGGCCGGAACGGCACACGATGGGGGTGGGTGGCCAGCACCACGCCCAGCCGCCTTTCTCTCCCCAGTGGCGATGTTTATACATCACACCAACTACTCATTTTGAGGCTGAGACAACCTAGGGGAGGCCCAAGACCAGTTCAGATAATTGTCACTGGTGTTGGCCGTGAGTGAGAATCGAACTCGGATCGCCGGAGTTAGTAGCGCGGCATAGCGCTAACCGGTACACGACCACTCCCCACTAACGCACACACACGCACAGATGCACACACACGAACACACACTCACTCAGACTTACGCACATTTCCACACACGCTCTCACACTCACTCACTCTCACACGTGCACACGCGTGCACACGCGCGTATACGCGCGCACACACACACACAAGCACGTACCAGGAAGTTGGTTGCCGGGGAGACGGTGACGCGGTAGTGGAACAGGCGCCCAGCGTTGTTTCCCGTCGGGCGGCACGCTTCAATCGGCTGCTCGCAACCACGGCAACCACGACCATCCAGTCAACCACTACTGCCATAGCAACCATGTGGTGTTGCGTGTGGTGTGGGTGTTGTGTGGGTGCGGCACTGGTGTGGCGTTGGTGCTTTGTTGGTGCTGCGGTGGAGCGGTGGAGCTGCGACATTGGTACAGTGTTTCTGCCGCGTGGGTACGGTGTTGGTGCGGTATTGGTGTAGTATTGGTACGGAGTTGGTGCGGTATTGGTGCGGTGTTGGTGTGGTGTTGGTGTAGTATTGGTGTGGTGTTGGTGCGGCATTGGTGCGGTGTTGGTGTAGTATTGGTACGGTGTTGGTGCGGTATTGGTGTGGTGTTGGTGTAGTATTGGTACGGTGTTGGTGCGGCATTGGTGCGGTGTTGGTGTAGTATTGGTACGGTGTTGGTGCGGTATTGGTGTGGTGTTGGTGTAGTATTGGTACGGTGTTGGTGCGGCATTGGTGCGGTGTTGGTGTAGTATTGGTACGGTGTTGGTGCGGTATTGGTGTGGTGTTGGTGTAGTATTGGTGTGGTGTTGGTGCGGCATTGGTGCGGTGTTGGTGTAGTATTGGTGTGGTGTTGGTGCGGTATTGGTGTGGTGTTGGTGTAGTATTGGTACGGTGTTGGTGCGGCATTGGTGCGGTGTTGGTGTGGTGTTGGTGTAGTATTGGTACAGTGTTGGTGCGGCATTGGTGCGGTGTAGCTGCGGCGTTGCTCCGGCGTTGTTGCGGCATTTTTAAGACGTTAGTGCAGCAATCGTGGGGCGCTGGTGCGGCGTTGGTGCGGCGTTGGTGCGGCGTTGGTGCGGCGTTGGTGCGGCGTTGGTGCGGCGACCCCTCACCTCCTCGCCAGGGTAGATGGCGTGTCTGATCCCCGTGCTCCTGGCTCGCGCGCTGCACTTACACAGCGGCCCGTCGTTCATCTACACCACCACAACACAACAACCACAACAACCACAACTACAACAACCACAACAACTACACACTCACCACACAGCGGCCCGTCGTTCATCTACACCGCCACCACAACACAACAACTAAACCAACCACAACTACAACAACCACAACAACTACACACTCACCACACAGCGGCCCGTCGTTCATCTACACCACCACAACACAACAACAACCACAACTAAACCAACCACAACCACAACAACCACAACAACTACACACTCACCACACAGCGGCCTGTAATTAATCTACACAACCACATTCACCACAATCACAGCCGCATTAACCAGGTAACCAGGTCATAGTAGTGTGTATAGGTTAGCGCAACTGCGCTAAGAAATTGCCAACCCGCGTTCGATTTCCACACCAAAAACTGTGGCGAATATTTGAACCAGTCCTGGGCCTCCCCTAGGTTAACCAAGCCCTAAATGAGTACCTGGTGCTGTGATAATCAGCACAGCGTGGGTACTGGGAACCCACCCCCTCGTTTGCCGTGCCAGCCTTCATTGGTGCTACTCGCTAACAGCACTTGCCCCAATAGTCTGTTAAGGCTATACTGGGGATCTTTGTCTTTGTCGTACCTGCCCCGTATCGTACCTGCCCTAGATCATTGAACCACAGCTCCGGGTGGAGTCTGTCTGGGTGACTCTTCCTGCGCCTGATCTCCTCCACCACGTCCACCGCACCCAGACCGGCCCCCGCGGCCCCTCCCCCCTCCCCCTCACTCCCGCACTCCGACTCCGACTCAGAGTCCGAGTCCGAGCTACTGCTGCTGTTCGAGACGCCGCACGAGTGGCCTGCGAGACACGGGGGGAGACGCGGGGGGGGGGGGGGGATACGGGGAGATGAGGGGATGAGGGGGGACACGGGGAGGGAGATGAGGGGGGACACGGGGAGACGAGGGGAGACACAGGGACATGGGGGGGGGGCGCGGGGGGACGTGGGCAGAGACACGGGGCGAGATACAGTGAGACACGGGAACAAGCGGAGACACGGGGATGCGGGGAGGACACGGGAAGGCGAGGGGAGACATGGTTATGCGGGAATACACGGGGAGATGTAGGGAGACACGGGAACAAGGGGAGACACAGGGACACGGGGAGACAGAATGGTGAGCACGGTGAGTAATGGGGAATGTGGTGAGTCGTGGTGAGGAGCGGTGAGGAGTGGTGAGGAGCGGTAAGCGCGCTCACCCTGGCTGGGGGGCGGCTCCCAGTGGGGGCGCGACGCCCGGGCGTCCCTCCTCCTCCTCCCCAGGCGCTGCTCAAACTCCTCGCAGAGGCTGGTGAGCAGAGACGTCCCCACCGCGGTGCTCTCACCCTGCTCACCACACACGCACCACGCTCACCACGTGCTCACCACACGCTCACCACGCAGCCTACGTGTTCATCCTGCCCACCACGGTGCTTTAAACCTGCTCACCACACACTCACCACGTGCTCACCACACACTCACCACGTGCTCACCACACACTCACCACACACTCACCACGTGCTCACCACACACTCACCACGCTCACCACGTGCTTACCACGCAGCCTACGTGTTCATCCTGCCCACCACGGTACTTTAAATCTGCTCACCACACACTCACCACGTGCTCACCACACACTCACCACACACTCACCACGTGCTCACCACACACTCACCACGTGCTCACCACACACTCACCACATGCTCACCACACACTCACCACACGCTCACCACACACTCACCACACGCTCACCACACACTCACCACGTGCTCACCACATGCTCACCACACGCTCACCACATGCTCACCACGCAGCCGACACACTCACGCTGCTCACCAGTGTGCAGTATTTAGTGTAAAGAGTGTGGTGTAGAGTGGAGCATGGACAGTGCCTAGTGCGATGTAGCGTCTATAGCGAAGTGTAAAGTTTATAGTACAGTGTAGTATAGAATAGTATATAGTGTAGTGTATAGCGTAGTGTGTAGTGTATAGCGTAGTATGTAGTGTATAGCGTAGTGTATAGTGTAGTGTATATCATACTGTGTAGCGTAGTGTGTAGTGTATAGCGTAGTGTAGTGTATAGTGTACATCGTAGGTTGTAGTGTATAGTGCAGTGTGTAGTGTATAGTGTAGAGCGTAGTGTATAGTGTATAGCGTACTGTGTCGTATGTAGTGTATAGTGTAGTGTATAGTGTACTGTGTAGTGCAGGGGTGGGGAACCTTTAGTCTGCCCAAGGGCGATTTGGATATTTATAACATCATTCGCGGGCCATACAAAATTATCAACTTAAAAATTTGCCCGTTATATTTGGTCAAACATTTAATTAACTCACCATAATGTGATGGCTGGAACTGCTTCTCTTTGGCGAGGCGTGTGACGTTAGCTGGTGTTGATGATGTTGCTGCTACTCGCAACTGCTTTTCCAGGTTTGCTCCTAGATTTTGTGAATTTCGAGTCCCGCCTGCGGTTGCCTTGGCAGGGCCACACTAAATGGTATTGCGGGCCTTATACGGCCCGCGGGCCGGACGTTCCCCACCCCTGTCGTAGTGTATAGCGTAGTGTAGTATATAGCATAGTGTAGTGTGTAGTGTAGTGTAGTGTATAGCGTAGTGTAGTGTATAGCATAGTGTAGTGTGTAGTGTAGTGTATAGCGTAGTGTAGTGTATAGTATAGTGTAGTGTGTAGTGTAGTGTATAGCGTAGTGTAGTGTATAGTGTAGTGTATAGTGTAGTGTATAACGTAGTGTATAGCGTAGTGTATAGTGTAGTGTACAGCGTAGTGGACATCGCAGGGTGTGTAGGTGCTCTGCGGGTGGCCCACCACTTGGTCGAGGGGGTCCAGGGAGAAGTAGCTCTCGCTGGTGGAGCAGCGCACCCACACGGGGCGCTCCGGGTTGAAGTCCTCGTGCCGGGGGGGCAGCGTGCCAGTCGGGGCTGGGGTGGGGGAGGGGGGGTCGGCCCCCTCCCCCCGGCCCCGCACAGCGTGGGGGCGAGGGGAGGGGCGGCGGGGGGAGGGGTCGTCGTGGCGACGGCTCTCGCGACCCCGCGATCCGCTGGGGGTCGCACGTGGGAAGGGGTGAGATGTCAGAGAGAGACCAACGAGCGGTAACTTCCCGTCGCCTCACAAGTTCACGTAGCCAAGTCCACGTGTCCCTCTCTCCCCGTGTCCCCGTGTCCCTCTCTCCCCGTGTCCCCATGTCCCTCTCTCGCGTGTCCCCATGTCCCTCTCTCCCCGTGTCCCTCTCTCCCCGTGTCCCCGTGTCCCTCTCTCCCCATGTCCCCGTGTCCCTCTCTCCCCAAGTCCACGTGTCCCTCTCTCGCGTGTCCCCGTGTCCCTCTCTCCCTGTGTCCCTCTCTCGCGTGTCCCCGTGTCCCTCTCTCGCGTGTCCCCATGTCCCTCTCTCCCCGTGTCCCTCTCTCCCCGTGTCCCCGTGTCCCTCTCTCCCCATGTCCCCGTGTCCCTCTCTCCCCAAGTCCACGTGTCCCTCTCCCCCATGTCCCTCTCTCCCCGTGTCCCCGTGTCCCTCTCTCCCCGTGTCCCCGTGTCCCTCTCTCCCCAAGTCCCCGTGTCCCTCTCTCCCCATGTCCCCATGTCCCTCTCTCCCCATGTCCCCGTATCCCTCTATCCCCGTGTCACCATGTCTCTCTCTCCCCGTGTCCCCGTGTCCCTCTCTCCCCGTGTCCCTCTTTCCCCGTGTCTCCGTGTCCCTCTCTCCCCGTGTCACCATATCCCTCTCTCCCCGTGTCCCCATATCTCTCTCTCCCCATGTCTCAATGTCCCTCTCTCTCAATGTCTCCGTGTCCCTGTCTCCACCTGCGTCGTCTCCTGGAGGATTCGCGGTCTCCACTCCGCCGACTTGAGCGGTGGCGCCGCTCCCTACAACCACAACCACCGCAACCACAGTGATTGTTGATTAAGTTGTTCTTATTGTCATGTTGTTTTCGTGTTGTGTTGGTGTTCATGTTGCTGTTACGTTATGTTGTTAAGTTATTCTTATTATGTTGTTGTTATGTTGATGTTCATGTTGGTGTTATTGTTGTTTATATTGTCATGTTGCCGTTATGTTACGTTTTTCTTATTGTTATGATGCTGTTATGTTGTTGTCCTTATTGTTATGTTGTCATGTTGTTGCTCATGTTGCTACGTTGTTGTTGTGATCTCACCTGCTCTCACTCCGTGACCTCTTCCTGCTCAACGGGGGGCGTGAGGGGGGAGGGGATGGAGGGGAGGGGCCCCTCCTCCCCCCCACAGAGCCCCTCCCCTCCCTCCATCCCCCTTCCGGGGCCACATCCACATTCCGGGGCACCAAAGAGCCCCGCCCCTCTCTCCGTGCCCCTGCAGAGGACCCATCCACGTTCCGGGGCCCCACAGGTGGATTCCAATTCTCATTCCGGGGCCCCACAGGTTTTTTCCAATTCTCATTCTGGGGCCCCACAGTTGAATTCCAATTCTCATTCCTGGCCCCCGAGGCCGAACTCCAATTCTCATTCCGGGGCCCAGATGCTCCGGTCCAATTCTCATTCCGGGGCCCTGATGTTCCGGTCCAATTCTCCTTCCGGGGCCCAGATGTCCCAGTCCAATTCTCATTCTGGGGCGTAGATGCTGAGGTCCAATTTTCATTCCGGGGCCCAGATGTCCCAGTCCAATTCTCATTCCGGGGCCCAGATGCTCCGGCCCAATTCTCATTCCGGGGCCCAGATGTTCCGGTCCAATTCTCCTTCCGGGGCCCAGATGTCCCAGTCCAATTCTCATTCCGGGGCCCTGATGCTCCGGTCCAATTCTCCTTCCGGGGCCCAGATGTCCCAGTCCAATTCTCATTCCGGGGCCCAGAGGCCGGATTCCAATTCTCATTCCGGGGCCCGGATGTCCCAGTCCAATTCTCATTCCGGGGCCCCGAGGCCGAACTCCAATTCTCATTCCGGGGCCCGGATGTCGAGGTCCAATTCTCATTCCGGGGCCCGGATGCCGAGGTCCAATTCTCATTGCGGGGTGCCGAGGCACGAATCCAATTCTCGTTGCGGGGCCCTCCGGTCGGTGGCGGGAGGCCGGGCCTGCCCCCTCCGTGGGAGGGAGGGGGGGTGCCGAACGGAGGGGGGCCCGGCGCGAAGGGAAAGCCGCCGCCCTGGGGGGGAGCCATCGGCGGCGGAGGGAAGGGGGGTGCCGGAGGGGGTGGCGCACCCCCCCTCGCAATGGGAGGAGGAAGGGCGTAGGAAGAATGTGGGGGGCCCATCGCCCGACCTGCGGGAGGGGGGTAGCTCTGTGGGGGGCCAAAAACCCTCCCCGTGTGAGGAGGAGGAGGTGGAGGATGATAGCCCTGTGGGGGGGGCATTACTCTACCTGCAGGAAGGTAATTCTGTGGGGGGCCCGTGACCCTGACTGGCGGGGGGCCCACCTGTGGGGGCCCACGTGGGGGGCCTAGGAAGCTGGGGGGCCCTTGAGGGAAGGGGGGAGGTGGGGGGCCCGGGTAGGGGGCGCGCCCCCACGGGGGGAAGGACATGGGGAAAGACGAAGGAGCTGGAGGTGGCGACGGAGATTCTGCATAACGACACACCACGACAACAACCACGACAACAACCACGTTACTGCCAAGTTACACACAACCACAACCACCACATTAGTAGGCCTCGGCAAGGTAAGGTAATTTACCCTTTTTACCGGGTAAAAGGGTAAAGTTAAATGATACAGGTGTCGACATGCCAAGGGGTAAAGTAAAGGGTAGGGTAAAGGTAGCGCGGAAGAATTACCTGGGAGTGTAAAGGTAGCGCGAAGTATTACCCGGTAAATACCTTGTTTACCGCTAAAAGCTCCGTGGCGCAGTCCGTGGCCTCCATATTAAATTGCGATCATTGATGTCGGACCAGATGGAGACGGACCACGTTCTTGAGGTAGAGGACGAGGTCGAGGATGCCAGTAACGGCATTTTCAGGGTCGCTGCGAATAGCAATCGAAAGAGGCAGCGGCATGCGTTCCCGTGGGAGCACACGCACAATTGGATGGAGGGTGATCCCCATGTGCAGCAAGGAAAGCGGCAGTGCGTACACTGCCGCCAGTGGTTTTCCTTCCACACGAAAGCGTCGGGGTGGAAAGCCCACCTCAAGAAGCACAACGTGCTCGCCCCAGGCAGCGAGGTCGGGACGTCAGCGTCGGCGAGCCGCCGAATACAGCAAACGCTGAGCCGGCCAGCAATCCCGGATCTCCCCCTGGTAAACTTTGAGAACGCGGTGGTTGATTTTGTTACCCGAGGTGCAAAATTTCTTTGCGAGCCGCCGGCAGCGACAAGTTCAAGACCTTGGTCCACACATTTATGCAGGGATACAAGGACCCGTCGACCCGCACCATCATTCGCAAAATTGTCGAGCATCACGCCATCATGCTGCCCATCGTCGGGGCGTTCTTCTCCAACCTGGACGTGACCATCTCGCTCATCATCGACGGGTGGTCGAACCGCAACTTGAAGGGATTTTGGATGGTCACGGTGCACTGGATCGACCCCAAATCTGGTGCGTCAAAATCCATGCTGCCGACGATCCTCGATGTGCAGTCCGGAAGGGGTATCGGCAAGCACATTGGGGCCGCTGTTTGAGCACCTCCAACGCCTCGGGCAGAATGTGTCGACCAAGCTGCTCGTTGTCACCAGCGACAATGGCTCCGATGCGATCAGTGCTGTCAAGACGTTGTTCTCGTCCTAGTCAACGCGGACGCCGGATATGAGCAGTTGCGGGCTTGCCACCATATTCGCTGCACGAATCATTCGGTCCAGATCGGCGTCGTCCAAGATCTCAAACTGATCAAGTCGACCAATGCCGAACTGCGCAAGGCGCTCGTCAATATCAGGCGCAGCAAGGTCGTCCGGCAGTCGTACCGCCGCGAGGCTGAGATCGCCAAGCTCGCCAGCAAGGAGCCGACGCACCAGGACTCGCCGATCAGCTGGAATTCGACGTTTCACATGGGCGACGACGCCATAAAGAAGCGTGTCCCATTGGACATTATCATGGCGCGCTTCCAGGATGTGATCAGCGTCGGTGCTTTCTCTGAACTGCAGTGGGCAAACATCGAGGGCGTGACAGCATTCCTGCGAATGCCGCGCCAGGTCATGACCTCATTGACGGCGGACCACAAGTCGACATTGGATCTCGTGCCGGTGATGATGGAGCACCTGATCCGTCATTGCGATCGCGGTGAAGCCGCTCTTAGAGCGATCGATGAGTCCTTGACCGCGACGGGGATGAAGGCCGAACTGGTGCGGTACCGCGACTTCCTAGTTCAGGAACCCGCCATTGTGGCATCCTACTTGAATCCGCAGCTGCCGAAAACGTCAGAGCAAGATGAGCTGGCTACACGGAAGGCCACGATCCGCTCTGTCCTGCAGCATCGTGACTCGGATGTGCTCGCGATCCCGCCGACGGCAGTCGCTGCCCATATGGAGGAGTGGTCGCTGTTCGGCACCCTATTCAGCAATGTCGGCAGCTCTATCGACGATGGTGATGAAGTCGATCATTTTCTGAGCATGGGCGTCACGACCGCCAGCGCCTTCATTGACGTTATGCAGTGGTGGTCTCTCCACAAAGAGCTGCTCCCTGCACACTACAAGATGGCCTGCGACTACTTGGAAGCGCCGGCGACATCAACTCCCTGCGAACGCGCAAGTAGCGGAGCCGGGCGGGAGTTCACGGCGTTCGCCAGTCGCTGTCGTTGACGCTCTTCATCCAGTCCATGTGCTTGCGCTCGTGGATCGCGGCCGGCTGCCTGAAGGTCCCGTCTAACCGGGCCGGAGTGGCGCAGGATCTTATTGCCCGTCGATAGTCCGAGGACGACGGCAATGACGAACTTGATCAGGTTGTTGATGAGATCGTCATCTACCAAGACGACTGGGATGAGGAGGTTATTGAGGATTCGAGAGTATTCTATATGAATAAAGCGCTCTACCTAGCATTTACCTGTTATAAACCTTTTTCATGTGTAGTACCCCAGTAATTACCCTTTAATCGGGTAATTTGTATGGGGTAAGGGTAAAAAGTAGGTGAAAGGTAGGCTCGTTGCTTTTGACATTTTACATTTTACCTTACCTTGCTACAACCACCATGCTCCCACAAAGTTACACACACCACGACAACCACGTTACCGCCAAGTTACACAACCACAACCCCAACGTTACCGCCAATTACACACCACAACCACCACGTTACCACCAATTACACACCACAACCACCACGTTACCGCCACGTTACACACAACCACGGCACTACCAAATTACACACAACCACTACGTTACCACCAAGTTACCCACAACCACCACGCTACCGCCACGGTGGCGAAGAGATGTTAACTACCTCGCCTCGTATGCAGGAGGTAGTGGGTTCGATCCCGAGCCTGACACCTGCTGTATATTTGGAGTTCTCATGTTTCTCTCTCTCTTCCAGTGGTCGCATGGGTTACTCTCCGGGTCCTCCGGTGTTTCCCTCCACATTTAGAATCAACGTCACACGTTTAGAGTATTTGGCTGCGATAAATGTCCACTAGGATGATGATGAAAAGCCACTTTGCTGAGCTATCATTTGTGATTGCCAGGTGATTTCTGAAAAAGAGCTACATAGCTCAGCAGGGCCTTATCTGGCAAAATACAAATTGCTTATACAGTAGTTTAGTTTTTAGTGTTACTCCGAGACTGGTAATGGCGTTCCTTGCCCAGGGCCAGACTCATGCAGCTCGATCCACTGCTGGTCTGCCCCCCCCCCCGATCCCAGCCATCACAAACCCGCACTTTGCAACTGGCGTGGGGCAAGAGCTGTTAGCGAGCAGCACCTGTGAAGGCCAGAACGGTAAACGAGGGGGTGGGTGACCAGCACCACCCCCGGCCGCCTTTGTCTCCCTAGTGGAGATGTTTACTACGCATCGAACCAGGTACTCATTTGAGGCTGAGTCGACCGAGGGGAGGCACAGGCACCGGTTCAGATAATCGTCACTGGTGTTGTTGGCCGTGAGCCCAAATCGAACTCGGGTCGCCGGGTTCCTAGCGCCGCGCGCTAACCGCTGCACCACCACTTCCCTCTACAAAGACAAAGATCCCCCGTATAGCCTGGGCAGATTGTTGGGGCAAGTGCTGTTAGCGAGCACCTATGAAGGCTGACACGGCACACGATGGGGTGGGTTGGCCAGCACAACGCCCGGACGCCTTTGTCTCCCTCGTGACGGTGTTCAGGGAATGCCCAGCATGGGTTCAGAATAATTAATCATCACGGATGATGATGATGATGAGGGCAGGATTGATTCCCTTCTGAATAAGAGCTTTACACAGCAAATCGTTCATAGTTTTAGCTGGCTACGTTACCCGCGTTACCTCAGCTTTGCCTCGTCGTTACCTTCCATTACCCTGCGTTACCTCAGCCTCGCCTCGTCACCCGCGTTACCTCAGCCTCGCCGTCGTTACCTTTTGTTACCCCACGTTACCTCAGCCTCGCCTCGTCTTCATTACCTTTCGTTACCCGCGTTACCTCAGCCTCGCCTCGTCACCTTTCGTTACCCGTGTTACCTCAGCCTCGTCGTTACCGTCCGTTACCTCAGACTCGTCGTCGTTACCTTTGGTTACCCGTGTTACCTCAGCCTCGCCTCTGCGTTACCTTTCGTTGCCCGTGTTACCTCAGTCTCGGCGTCACCCTTGTTACCTCAGAAGCGTCGTTACCTGTCGTTACCCCGCGTTACCTCAGCCTCGCCGCCGTCGTTACCTTCCGTTACCCCGCGTTACCTCAGCCTCACCTCGTCGTCGTTACCTTTCGTTATCCCGCGCCGCCGTCCTCATTCACTCAGCGCGCGCGTGCGCTGATGACGTAGCCACGTGGGGTGCTCGCGGATGACGTCACCGCGTTCGGCTGCGTTGCGCATGGGTACGCAATGACGCCATCGCGTTGGCGGTGTTGCGATGGAAACGAGATGACGTCATGGCGTCGAAACGTTGCATTTGAGATTCGATGACGTCATTGCTTTGGCAGTGTTGCTTCGGAGACGCGTTGACGTCATCGCATCGCCAGTGTTCTTTGAATAAGCGACGTCATCTCGTCGGAACGTTACTTCGGAGACGCAATGACGTCACCCCGTTGGAAGTGTTGCTCGACGCGATGACATCATCGCGTTCAAATTCTGGCTGGCGATTGACCGAGCCGCCTCACAACTCCCTCTTGATTCCGAGGGCGATAAAACGAGAACCACTTTTGAGTGGGGACATCAGCGCTCGTTTATAACAAAAAATTGCTCAACGCAGCCAAACTATCACGCGAGCCTGGCGCTGCTGATGTGAGACCCTCAGCTCTGAACCCATACGGTTTAGGGGCCGTCCATAAATGACGTCACGCACCTAGAGGGGGGGGGGTCAGACATTTGTGACGAGGGGGGGGGGGTTTGAGAAATGTGACGTCACATCAAAATGCACAATTTTAAATAAATATAGACAACACGTTCCACTTAATTAAATAGACTTTTTAATAAATGTTTTCTCCTACAACATCAGAGTGCAGCGCCACATTAAATACATACTACAATGACAATATTTAAAGCGATTTGAAGCATGTTTTTTGGTGGGGGGGCAGAGCTTTGTGACGTCATATTTGAGGGGGGGTCTGACTTTTTGTGACGCCGTGTGACGATGGGGGGGGGGGGGGTCAAAAAATCGTCCAAAATCGCGTGACGTCATATATGGACGGCCCCCTAGTGCAGCAGTCAACCCACGGCACCTGGGTCAACCCATGGCACTTGACCTCCTGTCAAGTTCATGTATTAGGTATAACCCTGTGAGCCATTCGGCTCTTGAATCGGGTGCAACCGCAACAACAAAAAACATGAACAAGAAAACATCTTAAAGTGACTATGTGACTAAGTGCAAACAGAAAATCCAAGACAGCAAAATATTGCAGAAAAAGCACCGTACACCAACGCTGTGTGCAAAAATCCCAGTGGGATGCAAGTCAAACAACAACCACAAGACAACTTAGATTAAGGCCATCAGTCTAACTCTGTACTGCAACAAACAAACATGGCTAAACCAATACACTTTTCGAAATCACCAAAATAAAGCCATGAAAGCGGGCCTTCGACACTTAACGTGGCCTCAAAGGTGCACCCAGCCTGGCACAAGCTCCGTGGTGATGTAACCCCACTTGGGGGGGAGAATGGCGGACGTTGCTGATGTGACAAGTTTGGTTCTGACTCAATTTTAAATCGTGCACAAGTTTGGGGTGCGTCTTTTACGATTCATAGAATAAGAGAATAGAGGCAAAACCTCGCATCTGGCAAGGGGCCTAGAGGTGGGGGTGAGCCCCCACCCCTCCCCCGAGAAGGGCGGGGCCTGCACCTGCACGTGACCAGGCGGCTCCAGGCATTTACTGCAGAGGTCGCAACCGGGTACCCGATACCCGTACCCTACCCGATACCCGTACCCTACCCGATACCCGGCTACCCGGCCGGGTACGGGTAGCCGTTTGCGACCCTGGTGCGGCCGGGTACGGGTACGGGTAGGCCGTGAGTCACTGGTGAGTAGCCGTGTGTCACTCATTTCGGGTAGGGTACGGGTACGGGTAGGGAACGGGCCGGGTACGGGTACACATTTGCGACTCTGGTGCGGCCGGGTACGGGTACGGGTAAGGCATCAAAACCCGTTTGCGACCTCTGCTGCAAAGCCACAACAACAACAGCAGCAGCCGTGGTCGATCCACTGCCTCCAAAGACAAAGGTTTCCCGTATAGCCTGAACAGACTGTTGGGGAAAGTGCTGTTAGCGAGCACCTTATGAAGGTCAACACGGCACACGAGGGGGTGGGTGGCCAGCCCCACGCCCGGCCGCCTTTGTCTCCCTCGTGGTGATGTTTAGGGAATGCCCAGGGCCGGTTCAGAATAATGGTCACTAGTGTTGACCGTGAGCGGGAATCGAACTCGGGTCGCCGGGTTCGAAACGCAGCGCGCTAAGGGGCCGTCCATAAATGACGTCACGCTATTTTAGACGATTTTTGACCCCCCCCCCCCTTCGTCACACGACGTCACAAAAAGTCAGATCCCCCCCCCCCTCAAATATGACGTCACAAAGCTCTGCCCCCCCCCCAAATAAAACATGCTTCAAATCGCTTTAAACTATTGTCATTGTAGTGCGTATTTAATGTGGCGCTGCACTCTGATGTTGTAGGAGAAAACATTTATTAAAAAGTCTATTTAATGAAGTAGAACGTGTTGTCTATATTTATTTAAAGTTGCGCGTTTTGATGTGACGTCACATTTCTCAACCCCCCCCCCTCGTCACACATCGTCACAAATGTCTGACCCCCCCCCCCCCTAGGTGCGTGACGTCATTTATGGACGGCCCCTAACCGCTCCACTACCGCTCATCCTCAATCCTCCATCATCCTCGGTAGCAGCCACGCTCAATCCGCTGCTGGATGATGATCAATGTGATGATGTCTTTAGCCTGCGAGATGTCAACTACATCGCTCGGTGCGCAGGAGGTCGTGGGTTCGAGCCCAACAATTTCAACTTATAAGCGAATTCAATAAACAGTCTTCGTGGAACGGATTAAAGGCGTTAACCGCGCTTCTGGTACTGAAGAAGATACGGTGATGGCTGGAGAATAATAAATAAGTGATATTAAAAAGAAAACTTTTAAAAACACGCTTTAATGAAATGTACCGTACTGGTAATGGAAGAACTTCACGACTCCAGGAAGTGGCCCCGAAGCTTGCCACAACGTAAGGGGCCGTGGTGATTTACAGCCAACGTCAGTTGACCGTGGACAATTAGACCCAAGCCGAAACATAACATATAAAAAAAAAATGATATATGTTTTTCATGATGTAATATAGTATTGTCATCAGTATGACATAAGTATACCAAGTTTGCAGTCGATACCACATTGGAAAGTGGGTAAAAATTGAGTTACAAGATTTGAGGATACGACAACGACAACAGAGTGAGTTAATAAAAAAGGTCAAACTTCTAGATCACTCGAGGTTTTGCCTTTTTACTGTTCGCCCAATGCGTTGTTCTTCTCTGATGTAAGGCCACAAAGACGGTTGCTGCCTCTGGTGTAGGCCAATCAGTTTGCACCATCTATAATGATCTTAGAGCATGTCCATGTTTGCATGTTCCCACCACAAGTCCCGTGTCTGGTTAATGCAGTAACTTTATTCCTTGCAAGAGATATCTCTTTGGTGTTTGAACATCTTAAAACCTCCGCTTTTATTGCCATAAAGGGTAAAACCTATTCTTGTTTGTTATACTTTGAAACTGGCAAAAATGTCCCATGATACCTCAAGACCAGTGGTTCTTAACCTGGGGTGCGAGACATGGGCAGATTTTTTTTAGAAGGTAAATAATCGAAAACACAAATTAAGCACGGGCACGGTAGTACAGCAACTACCTTGCATCATCAATTTCAGTTGAGTTTATTTTGAAGTACCCTGTGAGCCCAGAAGCTCTGAAAGTCGAGTTTCGGCAACATCAACACCGACACGGTTTCTCCCGACAAACGCAACACGTCACCGTAAAACACATTCCTGCGGAGGGAGCTGGTAGGAACGTTGGGTTGCTCGGTCAATGGCCAGGATCAACGGCGGCGTGGTGTATTCCGCAAATATGGCCGACTGTGAGGTCTGGGAACAAGCCGGCGTGAGTAGGTTAAACGTTGAGTTTTATAAGGGCACCACGGGGTGACCAGCCCCTCCCCACCCAGCCCCACCCCTCCCACCCCCCACCCAGCCCCACCCTCCCCACCCAACTGCACCCCTCCCACCCAGCCCCACCCCACCCAGCCCCTCCCTACCCTCCCCTCTCCACCCAGCCCCACCACTCCCATTTTTGGATGCACGACGGACGGACACAATAATCCCCTGTGGGCTGGTGTAACCAGGAGGTTCCTACCAGTAATACATCAATAATAAACAATGACGGATAAGGAAAAAATTCCAGCTTAGCAAATCATAATCGCAAGAGCACAATTATCTTAATAACAAAAATCTAATTACCACGCTGTATCTCTAAAAAAAATACGAATGTAAATCTTCCTCAGTAATTATAACGCAGATTGGGCCTCAAACACGGTGGTGAGGAATACAAAGTGCACAGCCTCCATAAAGACCGCCTTGTAAACAACGCACACACACACACTGTGGTCTCCTACAGGCAAATAACATTTACATCTCTTTAGACTACCTTATCATGGGACTTTTTAGTTGCCGGTATAAAAGTATGAAAATAAGAGTAGATTCAATCTTGACTTAAAGCTTTCGTGACTGCAGGAATTCATATTCTTTGGGTTTTTCGGTAAAGTCACGTTGATAGGTTCAAAGAAAATAGCAAAAAAACTACGACGTTTTCGATCACAACACAAGCGATCGTCATTAGGAGGACAAAACACGTAGCTTTTTATTTTCTTTCAACCTATCTATGTGACTTTACCGAAAGACCCAAAGAAAATAAGAGTAGGTGTTTACCCTTTCTGGCAATACAAAAAATCCAGGTGTTGTGTTAAGATGTTCAAACACCTGTAGTGGATTTAACTGAGTTGCAGACTTTCTCTTTGGAGGCAACACATTAACACAAAAGAGTTACTGCCCTTTCACCAGATAACCCATGGCGGTGGTGGACCACCAGGCTAACTACGTTAACACACGAGGAGTTGAGCTTTCACGAACGGGACCCTGGCTTGGGTCCACGCCACGTGTTGGTGACTTCTTCTTGGACGACGTAGAACGTAGATCGAAGATCTTCACGTGACCGTAGCAACGCTGAACCCGCTCCCTGTGGGGACCCCGCTGATAGGCTCCCGGGCCGTGGCCCCGCCCTTGGCCACGCCCACCTTCGAGAGAGCTCTGTCTCCCTCTCTCTCAACCTTTCCCGTCGGATCTTACCCAGCCACGTGACCACCCCCTAGCCCCCACCTGGGGCCCCTGTGTAGATCTTGTCACGTGACTTCCAGGGTCAACCAGAGTGCCATGGCCTAGGCCCTAGGGTAACCTCATCCCCTGGCTGACACTCCCACACTCCCTCCTGTAGGGGTCAGCACTGCACATGGTGCCACTCGGCGCTATCCCAGCGCTCACCGAGCCCCCTCTAGGGCTGGTACTACACCCACCTACGGGGTGTCTGCGATGACAAAGCATCGCACGCCGTGCCTCGCTAGAGCCGCATTACTGAGGGACATTCACGATGTCGCTGCACACGTGGTGTCCGCGATGTGAGCACATCGCACAATGTGCCCCTCTGGGGCCGGCATCATGCAGTGACATCCGCGATGTCACTACACACCAAATAGAGACCTCTTGCAGGGAATGAAGTTACTGCATCAACCACACACGGTACCTGTTTTATTCAACGGGTTTACGTAACTTGATTACACTGTTTGTCGAGGTCAAATCTTGCAGTCAACATTTCGTCCACTTCCCGTTGTCCAATCAATTCCACATTGAGCACGCGTACTCAGATCCGGTGACAATGCGTGCCTCTATCAATTAATACGCTACTTACATTTGTATGGACGCCTTATCTAACCTATATAATTCATTTTTTGTCTGTCTGTCTGTCCGTCTGTCTGCGTACGCTCCCTTGCGGGGGATGTAGCTCTCGGACCGTGGGGTTTGGCGAGATTAAATTTTGCAGGTGGGCACTCCCCCGGCCCCGCGGTAAACTTAGGCATTTCCGATTTTTCGCCTCTAAACTTTAAATCGGACCGATTATCGATTTAGTGTGATTTCTCTTTATTATTTAACGCTTTATTTATTTATTTACTATTGCTGACCGGCGCGGACCACGGCGGTTGCCCCTGGCAACGGGTAGCAACGCCTTCGCTGCGGGGTGGACGCCATTTTTAATTCCCGTTAAAAATATGCGCACGCATTAACACGCGACTCTGAGGTAAGTTCATCAAAGTTTCACGTCCTCTTCACTCCCCCCCCACCCCAATGTGTGCAATTACTATTATAGGGTCGGTAGATAATAAAATTATAGCGATTAGACAGTATTATTGTAGCGCGGGGGGGGGGGGGGGTAATGGCCCCAGTCCCCAGCCTCAGCCGGGTGGGCAATCTAGGTGAGGCCGGAGGCTCTGCACGGTACTAGGCCTCGACACCCCACACGTGTCAAGCGACAACTTTGTGGTATAAACTCGATATACCCAGCGTTGCCCGGGGGGAAAATACATTTAAAATCTTCTGAAAACTTTAAAACATTACATACCAATGAAAATACAACTGTGTAATTACTTTTAAACCCGACGCGCCAAGAATCGATTCTCTGAATCGCGCAAAGGAATCGAAGGTTGTAGATTCTTTTAGAATCGGGCGATTCCCGTTTACTATAAGTTGGTTATAGTCGATATAAACTGCTACGAACGGGAAATATCCGGCGTTGACCGGGGCAAAAATGTAATTAAAAACTCCTGAAAACATTAAAACATAACATACCAATGAAAATAAAACTCTGTCATTCAAAATGTAAACCCCCAACATGCCAGGAATCGATTCTTTGAATCGCGCAAAGCACTAATCGAAGGTTGTAGATTACTTTAGGATCGCCCTTAACATTTCCGACACACACATTCACACATTTAGCTTTTACATTTAACATACAAAACGTCAGCATGTACTGCTGTCATCAGTGGTAAGAGTGAGTGGTGAGGGTGAGTTACGGTTGTGAGAGGTGATTAGTGAGTGGTGAGGGTGAGTGGTGAGGGTTAGTGGTGAGCATGAGTGGTGAGGGTGAGTGGTGATTGTTGAGGGTGTGATTGGTGAGGATGAGTGGTGAGTGGTCAGGGTGAGTGGTGAGGGTGAGTGGTGAGCGGTGAGGGTGAGTGTTGAGGGTGAGTGGTGAGTAGTGAGGGTGAGTGGTGAGCATGACTGGTGAGTGGTGAGGGAGAGTGGTGAGGGAGAGTGGTGAGGGAGAGTGGTGAGGGAGAGTGGTGAGGGTGAATGGTGAGGGTGAGTAGTGAGTGGTGAGGGTGAGGGTGAGTGGTGATTGGTGAGGGTGAGTGGTGAGGGTGAGTGGGGAGGGTGAGTGGCAGTTGTGAGTGGTGATTAGTGAGTTGTGAGTGGTGAGCGTGAGTGAAGAGGGTGAGGTTGAGTGGTGAGCGGTGAGGGTGAGCAGTGAGGGTGAGTGGTGATTGGTGAGGGTGTGATTGGTGAGGATGAGTGGTGAGGGTGAGTAGTGAGGGTCAGTGGTTGTTGTGAGGGTGAGGATGAGTGGTGAGTAGTGGGGGTGAGTGGTGAGCGTGACTGGTGAGTGGTGAGGGTGAGTGGTGAGGGTGAGTGGTGAGGGTGAGTGGTGATTGGTGAGGGTGAGTGGCGAGGGTGAGTGGGGAGGGTGAGCAGTGAGGGTGAGCAGTGAGGGTGAGTGGTTGTTGTGAGGGTGAGTGGTTGTTGTGAGGGTGAGTGGTGAGGGTGAGTGGTAAGAGTGAGTGGTGAGGGTGAGTGACGGTTGTGAGAGGTGATTAGTGAGTGGTGAGGGTGAGTGGTGAGGGTTAGTGGTGAGCATGAGTGGTGAGGGTGAGTGTTGAGCGTGAGTGGTGAGGGTGAGTGGTGATTGTTGAGGGTGTGATTGGTGAGGATGAGTGGTGAGGGAGAGTGGTGAGGGAGAGTGGTGAGGGAGAGTGGTGAGGGTGAATGGTGAGGGTGAGTGGTGAGGGTGAGTAGTGAGTGGTGAGGGTGAGTGGTGAGGGTGAGTGGTGATTGGTGAGGGTGAGTGGTGAGGGTGAGTGGGGAGGGTGAGTGGCAGTTGTGAGTGGTGATTAGTGAGGGGTGAGTGGTGAGGGTGAGCGTGAGTGGTGAGGTTGAGTGGTGAGCGGTGAGGGTGAGCAGTGAGGGTGAGTGGTGATTGGTGAGGGTGTGATTGGTGAGGATGAGTGGTGAGGGTGAGTAGTGAGGGTCAGTGGTTGTTGTGAGGGTGAGTGGTGAGGGTGAGTGATGAGGGTGAGTGGTAAGAGTGAGTGGTGAGGGTAAGTGACGGTTGTGAGAGGTGATTAGTGAGTGGTGAGGGTGAGTGGTGAGGGTTAGTGGTGAGCGTGAGTGGTGAGGGTGAGTGGTGATTGTTGAGGGTGTGATTGGTGAGCGTGACTGGTGAGTGGTGAGGGTGAGTAGTGAGGGAGAGTGGTGAGGGAGAATGGTGAGGGAGAGTGGTGAGGGAGAGTGGTGAGGGTGAATAGTGAGGGTGAGTGGTGAGGGTGAATGGTGAGGGTGAGTGGTGAGGGTGAGTAGTGAGTGGTGAGGGTGAGTGGTGAGGGTGAGTGGTGATTGGTGAGGGTGAGTGGTGAGGGTGAGTGGGGAGGGTGAGTGGCAGTTGTGAGTGGTGATTAGTGAGGGGTGAGTGGTGAGGGTGAGCGTGAGTGGTGAGGGTGAGGTTGAGTGGTGAGCGGTGAGGGTGAGCAGTGAGGGTGAGTGGTGATTGGTGAGGGTGTGATTGGTGAGGATGAGTGGTGAGGGTGAGTAGTGAGGGTCAGTGGTTGTTGTGAGGGTGAGTGGTGAGGGTGAGTGATGAGGGTGAGTGGTAAGAGTGAGTGGTGAGGGTGAGTGACGGTTGTGAGAGGTGATTAGTGAGTGGTGAGGGTGAGTGGTGAGGGTTAGTGGTGAGCATGAGTGGTGAGGGTGAGTGTTGAGCGTGAGTGGTGAGGGTGAGTGGTGATTGTTGAGGGTGTGATTGGTGAGGATGAGTAGTGAGGGTGAGTGGTGAGGGTGAGTGGTGAGGGTGAGTGGCGGTTGTGAGTGGTGATTAGTGAGTGGTGAGGGTGAGTGGTGAGGGTTAGTGGTGAGCATGAGTGGTGAGGGTAAGTGTTGAGCGTGAGTGATGAGGGTGAGTGGTGATTGTTGAGGGTGTGATTGGTGAGGATGAGTGGTGAGTAGTGAGGGTGAGTGGTGAGGGTGAGTGGTAAGGGTGAGTGGCGGTTGTGAGTGGTGATTAGTGAGGGGTGAGTGGTGAGGGTGAGCGTGAGTGGTGAGTGGTGAGGGTGAGTGGTGAGGGTGAGCAGTGAGGGTGACCATTGAGGGTGAGTGGTGATTGGTGAGGGTGTGATTGGTGAGGATGAGTGGTGAGTGATCAGGGTGAGTGGTAAGGGTGAGTGGTGAGGGTAAGTGGTGAGCGGTGAGGGTGAGTGTTGAGGGTGAGTAGTGAGGGTGAGTGGTGAGCGTGACTGGTGAGTGGTAAGGGAGAGTGGTGAGGGAGAGTGGTGAGGGTGAATGGTGAGTGGTGAGTGGTGAGGGTGAGTGGCAAGTGGTGAGGGTTAGTGGTGATTGGTGAGGGTGTGATTGGTGAGGATGAGTGGTGAGTAGTGAGGGTGAGTGGTTGTTGTGAGGGTGAGTGGTTGTTGTGAGGGTGAGTGGTGAGAGTGAGTGGCGAGGGTGAGTGGTGAGGGTGAGTGGTGAGTGGTGAGGGTGAGTGGCGGTTGAGTGGTGATTAGTGAGGGGTAAGTGGTGAGGGTGAGCGTGAGTGGTGAGTGGTGAGGGTGAGCAGTGCATGTGAGTGGTGATTGGTGAGGGTGTGATTGGTGAGGATGAGTGGTGAGTGGTCAGTGTGAGTGGTGAGGGGTGAACGGTGAGGGTGAGTGGTTGTTGTGAGGGTGAGTGGTGAGGATGAGTGGTGAGGGTGAGTGGCGGTTGTGAGTGGTGATGGGTGAGTGGTGAGCGGTGAGGGGTGAGTGGTAAGCGTGAGTGGTGAGGGTGAGTGGTGAGGGTGAGTGGTGAGGGTGAGTGCTGAGTGGTGAGGGTGAGTGGTGAGAGAGTGGTTAGTTTTGAGGGTGAGTGGTGAGGTTGAGTGGTGAGGGTTAGTGGAGAGTGGTGATTGGTCAGTGGTGATTGGTGAGGATGAATGGTGAGTAGTGAGGGTGAGGTTGAGTGGTGAGGGTGAGTGGTGGTTGTGACGGTGAGTGGTGAGGGTGAGTGGTGAGGGTGAGTGGTGAGGGTGAGTGGTGAGGCTGAATGGTGAGGGTGAATGGTGAGAGTGAGTGGTGAGGGAGAGTGGTGAGGGAGAGTGGTGAAGGTTAGTGGTGAGAGTGAGTGGTGAGGGTGAGTGGTGATTGGTGAGTGGTGAGGGTGAGTGGTGAGGGTGAGTGGTGAGGGTGAGTGGTGAGGGTGAGTGGTGAGGGAGATTGGTGAGTTGTGAGGGTGAATGGTGAATAGTGAGTGGGAGTGGTGAGTGGTGAGGATGAGTGGTAAGGGTGAGTTGTGAGTGGTGAATGGTGAGGGTGAATGATGAGTACAGTCAATATGCACTGCTGTAATCATACCAGGTACCACCACCACAATATGTACTCCTCTCATCATAGCAGATACCACCACAGCAGTATGCACTGCTGTAATCATAGCAGGTACCACCAGTCACTATGCACTGCTATAATCATAGCAGGTAGTGATAGCAGGTACGACCTCAGTCGGTATACACTGCTGTAGTGATAGTAGATACTGCTATCGAGTTGGTAGATGCCGCTATAGTAAATACTAAAACAGTCAGTATATACCACTACAGTCAGTCAATACTGCTACAGTCAGTATATACTACCACGGTGAGTAGCTACTAGAGTCAGTAGATACTATTATAGAGTGAGTAGATACTGCTATAGATGTTGTAGTTACTACTATAGTCAGTGGATACAACTATAGTCAGCAGATACTATACAGTTAGTCGTTACGAGTATATAGTCGGTAGATACTACTGTAGGCCCAGTAAATACTATGGTCAGTAGTTATTACAGTCACTAAATACTACTACACAGTCAGTAGCTACTACTGGCTCAGTAGATACTACGGTACAGTCAGTAGATACTACTACATAGTCAATAGATACCACTTCCTCTGTTGTATGTAAGGTGTTGTTAGTATATATACCTACGAGGGGTAAAGATATTTTTTGAGGGGGGGGGGGGGAGACCGCAATTTTCGGAAACCTTTTGACATCAGCTATTTACACCACACTTTCTACAACTTTTTGGACTTGTGAAAGCCTCTTATATATTTGTTGGTGGAGAAATGTACAAACAGCCCACCGGGCTCTGACAATACCTTAGTATCTGTGTATATATATGTAAGGTTTTTAAGAAATATATTTTTCACCCGGGCAAAGCCGGGTACTTCGGCTAGTTATTTATATATATTTGTGTGTAGGTCAAACACGCCGCGGTCCCTAAACTGTGGAATCGGCTGGCACACAACGCAGGCGCCGCGTGTCTGAGGCGCCATTGACGCACTTCTCGGCCGTGAGTTAAACGAAGTTGTTAATAAAACCGTTGTTTAAACAAAACTTTCTTAAAGGAGTTTATTATTGCCAGAAAGGGTAAAATCTACTCTTATTTTTCATACAGCTACTTTGTTTCATCGAACGAAAATGTATTTGTTAACGTTATACTTTTTTAACTATTGAAAGCCAAATAGGGTGCAAGGCTGCAGGGAAGACGAATGACCACACTGCACGGACGATAATAAACTAACAGAGGGGGTCAACAACAACACACAACGCACAAAAACCTCTGGTCTGGCAAAACCTATGGATAGGGGGCGTGACCTCTACGCTCCTCCCCCAGCAGCGGCGGTGGGCGGGGCTAACTCCCCACCGGAAGTGACATCGCCACGTGATTGATCAGCGAGCTCGTGACTCCCCCCACCCTCACCGCCCCTCCCCCCGGCAGCCCCGCCCGCATCCAGTGTGATGGGCGTGGTTATAACCTCCACGCCCCTCCCCCCGGCAGCCCCGCTCATCCCCGGGAGGGTGTGGGCGGGGCTATCTCCCCGCCAGAAGTGACATCGCCACGTGATTGGTCAGTGAGCTCGTGACTCCCCCCCACTCTCACCGCCCCTCCCCCCCGGCAGCCCCGCCCGCATCCAGTGTGATGGGCGTGGTTATAACCTCCACGCCCCTCCCCCCGGCAGCCCCGCTCATCCCCGGGAGGGTGTGGGCGGGGCTATCTCCCCGCCAGAAGTGACATCGCCACGTGATTGGTCAGTGAGCTCGTGACTCCCCCCCACTCTCACCGCCCCTCCCCCCCGGCAGCCCCGCCCGCATCCAGTGTGATGGGCGTGGTTATAACCTCCACGCCCCTCCCCCCGGCAGCCCCGCTCATCCCCGTGGGGGTGTGGGCGGGGCTATCTCCCCGCCAGAAGCGATGCCTCCTCTTGATTGGTTGGCTCGCTCGTTCACGCCCCCCCCCACCTCCACACCGCCCGAAGTTGCAGACAGCTGCTAACGGGGAAGGAAAGAGCCGGCAGGTTCATTTGGCCTTGATCGCCACTAGCCAATCAAAGATCAATTGAAATTGATATTGATTACAGGATAATCGAACGAGGAGAGGCTGTGGGTAACTCGGCTTCGTATCACACGGGTTCGGGCGGGATCATCGAAGGGCACGGCTCGGCACGGCACGGCTCGGATCTTCATTCAAAGTGGAGGGAGCCGCGCTTCAGTGACCCGGGCCCCCGCAGGAGGTCAGGGGGGTCAGGGGAGGTCAGGGGGGGTCAGGGGGCTTCTAGTCGAGTTGCAATTTCGCTAACGCGGTGGTCAATAATTGTCCGGGGCAGAGTTTAATTGGCCAGGAGCAGAGGCAGGGCGAGGAGGCGCGACCCCAACTCGTTCGGACCTGCGGCAGCTGGAGAAGGGGGGGGGCTAGAGAAGGGGGGGGGCAGCAGCTGGAGAAGGGGGGGGGCAGCTGGAGAAGGGGGGGGGCAGCAGCTGGATAAGGGGGGGGGGGCAGCAGCTGGAGAAGGGGGGGGGGGGGCAGCTGGAGAAGGGGGGGGGGCTAGAGAAGGGGGGGGGGGGGGCAGCAGCTGGAGAAGGGGGGCAGCAGCTGGAGAAGGGGGGGGGGCAGCTGGAGAAGGGGGGGGGGCAGCAGCTGGAGAAGGGGGGCAGCAGCTGGAGAAGGGGGGGGGGCAGCTGGAGAAGGGGGGGGGGGGCAGCAGCTGGAGGGGGGGCAGCAGCTGGAGAAGGGTGGAGCAGCAGCGAGAGAGAGGGAGGGAGGGAGTGCGAGGACGGCAGAGTAGGGGGTGCCACGAGGGGGTCCAGGGGAGGGAGGCTTAAAGGGCAGCAGCGAAGGGCAGCACAGAGGCGGCAGGTGGTGGCACTCTGGGCCATGGACACGACGCACAAGTTGGAGCGACCCAACCCGCTGCATCGCGCCAACCTGGTCTCCAGGTTGTGCTTCTGGTGAGAACTGCAACCCCCCCCCTAGGTCCACTCAGCCATAAATGAGGACTAAATCCGGTGTTGTGTGCGTGATGAACATCAGCGCTGGGGAGACAAAGGCGGCCGGGCAGTCGCGCGTGGTGAGCTGAGTGATGTGAATTCTAGTGATGTTATAGAAGGGCGAGAGAGCTGAGTGATGTGAATTCTAGTGATGTTATAGAAGGGCGAGAGAGCTGAGTGATGTGAATTCTAGTGATGTTATAGAAGGGCGAGAGAGCTGAGTGATGTGAATTCTAGTGATGTTATAGAAGGGCGAGAGAGCTGAGTGATGTGAATTCTAGTGATGTTATAGAAGGGCGAGAGAGCTGAGTGATGTGAATTCTAGTGATGTTATAGAAGGGCGAGAGAGCTGAGTGATGTGAATTCTAGTGATGTTATAGAAGGGCGAGAGAGCTGAGTGATGTGAATTCTAGTGATGTTATAGAAGGGCGAGAGAGCTGAGTGATGTGAATTCTAGTGATGTTATAGAAGGGCGAGAGAGCTGAGTGATGTGAATTCTAGTGATGTTATAGAAGGGCGAGAGAGCTGAGTGATGTGAATTCTAGTGATGTTATAGAAGGGCTAGAGAGCTGAGTGATGTGAATTCTAGTGATGTTATAGAAGGGCGAGAGAGCTGAGTGATGTGAATTCTAGTGATGTTAGTGAAGTGCTAGAGAGCTGAGTGATGTGAATTCTAGTGATGTTATAGAAGGGCGAGAGAGCTGAGTGATGTGAATTCTAGTGATGTTATAGAAGGGCGAGAGAGCTGAGTGATGTGAATTCTAGTGATGTTATAGAAGGGCGAGAGAGCTGAGTGATGTGAATTCTAGTGATGTTATAGAAGGGCTAGAGAGCTGAGTGATGTGAATTCTAGTGATGTTATAGAAGGGCGAGAGAGCTGAGTGATGTGAATTCTAGTGATGTTAGTGAAGTGCTAGAGAGCTGAGTGATGTGAATTCTAGTGATGTTATAGAAGGGCGAGAGAGCTGAGTGATGTGAATTCTAGTGATGTTATAGAAGGGCGAGAGAGCTGAGTGATGTGAATTCTAGTGATGTTATAGAAGGGCTAGAGAGCTGAGTGATGTGAATTCTAGTGATGTTATAGAAGGGCGAGAGAGCTGAGTGATGTGAATTCTAGTGATGTTAGTGAAGTGCTAGAGCGCTGAGTGATGTGAATTCTAGTGATGTTAGTGAAGTGCTAGAGCGCTGAGTGATGTGAATTCTAGTGATGTTAGTGAAGTGCTAGAGCGCTGAGTGATGTGAATTCTAGTGATGTTATAGAAGGGCTAGAGAGCTGAGTGATGTGAATTATAGTGATGTTAGTGAAGTTCTAGAGAGCTGAGTGATATGAATTCTAGTGATGTTAGTGAAGTGCTAGAGAGCTGAGTGAAGTGAATTCTAGTGATGTTAGTGAAGGGCTAGAGAGCTGAGTGATGTGAATTTTAGTGATGTTATAGAAGGGCGAGAGAGCTGAGTGATGTGAATTCTAGTGATGTTAGTGAAGTGCTAGAGCGCTGAGTGATGTGAATTCTAGTGATGTTAGTGAAGTGCTAGAGAGCTGAGTGATGTGAATTCTAGTGATGTTATGGAAGGGCTAGAGAGCTGAGTGATGTGAATTATAGTGATGTTATAGAAGGGCTAGAGAGCTGAGTGATGTGAATTATAGTGATGTTATAGAAGGGCTGGAGAGCTGAGTGATGTGAATTATAGTGATGTTATAGAAGGGCTGGAGAGCTGAGTGATGTGAATTCTAGTGATGTTATGGAAGTGCTAGAGAGCTGAGTGATGTGAATTCTAGTGATGTTATGGAAGGACTGGAGAGCTGAGTGATGTGAATTCTAGTGATGTTATAGAAGGGGCTATAGATCTGAGTGATGTGAATTCTAGTGATGTTATAGAAGGGCGAGAGAGCTGAGTGATGTGAATTATAGGGATGTTATGGAAGGGCTAGAGAGCTGAGTGATGTGCATTCTAGTGATGTTAGTGAAGTGCTAGAGAGCTGAGTGATGTGAATTCTAGTGATGTTATGGAAGGGCTAGAGAGCTGAGTGATGTGAATTCTAGTGATGTTAGTGAAGTGCTAGAGAGCTGAGTGATGTGAATTCTAGTGATGTTATGGAAGGACTGGAGAGCTGAGTGATGTGAATTCTAGTGATGTTATAGAAGGGCTAGAGAGCTGAGTGATGTGAATTCTAGTGATGTTATAGAAGGGCGAGAGAGCTGAGTGATGTGAATTCTAGTGATGTTAGTGAAGTGCTAGAGATTCATCTTCTTGGTTCTTTCAGGAAAGTCACGTAGAAGGGAAGTAATAAAATACGTGACTTTACCGAAAGAACCAAGAACATGAATCCCTGCAGTCACGAAAGCTTTAAATCGAAATTTAAGTTCTAGAGAGCTGAGTGATGTGAATTCTAGTGATGTTAGTGAAGTACTAGAGAGCTGAGTGATGTGAATTCTAGTGATGTTAGTGAAGTGCTAGAGAGCTGAGTGATGTAAATTCTAGTGATGTTATAGAAGGGCGAGAGCTGAGTGATGTGAATTCTAGTGATGTTATAGAAGGGCTAGAGAGCTGAGTGATGTGAATTCTAGTGATGTTATAGAAGGGCTAGAGAGCTGAGTGATGTGAATTATAGTGATGTTTTAGAAGGGCGAGAGAGCTGAGTGATGTGAATTCTAGTGATGTTATAGAAGGGATAGAGAGCTGAGTGATGTGAATTATAGTGATGTTATAGAAGGGCGAGAGAGCTGAGTGATGTGAATTCTAGTGATGTTAGTGAAGTGCTAGAGAGCTGAGTGATGTGAATTCTAGTGATGTTATGGAAGGGCTAGAGAGCTGAGTGATGTGAATTCTAGTGATGTTATAGAAGGGCTAGAGAGCTGAGTGATGTGAATTCTAGTGATGTTATGGAAGGACTGGAGAGCTGAGTGATGTGAATTCTAGTGATGTTATAGAAGGTCTAGAGAGCTGAGTGATGTGAATTCTAGTGATGTTATACAAGGGCGAGAGAGCTGAGTGATGTGAATTATAGTGATGTTATAGAAGGGCGAGAGAGCTGAGTGATGTGAATTCTAGTGATGTTAGTGAAGTGCTAGAGCGCTGAGTGATGTGAATTATAGTGATGTTATAGAAGGGCTAGAGAGCTGAGTGATGTGAATTCTAGTGATGTTATAGAAGTGCTAGAGAGCTGAGTGATGTGAATTCTAGTGATGTTATAGAAGGGCGAGAGAGCTGAGTGATGTGAATTATAGTGATGTTATAGAAGGGCGAGAGAGCTGAGTGATGTGAATTATAGTGATGTTATAGAAGGGCTAGAGAGCTGAGTGATGTGAATTCTAGTGATGTTAGTGAAGTGCTAGAGCGCTGAGTGATGTGAATTCTAGTGATGTTATAGAAGGGCTGGAGAGCTGAGTGAAGTGAATTATAGTGATGTTATAGAAGGGCGAGAGAGCTGAGTGATGTGAATTCTAGTGATGTTATAGAAGGGCGAGAGAGCTGAGTGATGTGAATTCTAGTGATGTTATAGAAGTGCGAGAGAGCTGAGTGATGTGAATTCTAGTGATGTTATAGAAGGGCTAGATAGCTGGGTACGTGATATTAAACTATAGTGTTGTTCTCGAAGGGCGAGAGAGATGAGTGATTGATGTGAATTTAAACTATGTGCAAGACGCTCCCGCGGGTCATTTTTACGAACGCGATGCCCGATCCAGGACAACATTAAACGCAGGGTGCTCTGGTCACGGCAGACGCGGTACGCATTGCTGCTTATTGCATAATCTCTACAAGTTGTCCTCGGAGAGTTCACGAGCTTTCGTTAACTGTTAACCTGCACGGTCACTCATTTTGTGGCTGCCTTGTCAGAATGAGAATGTTGATTGATGCTGGAGAAATCCGATGAGCTGCGAAGAAGCTCTTTAGATGATGTTTTCTGCGCCCTAGAAAACGTAAGCCGAGTCTCGTGGCTGGTTGCCAGGAGGGTCCTGCTCCACACCGATTTTAAATGTTGCGTCTTTAGCTACGGGGCGGAGGAAGAAGAAACCCACCGCGAGAACGGGCGTGAGAGAGAGAACACAAACGCCTCCACACACGAGAAGAGGGAAAAGCCGGCGCCCGCGTCGGCAATTGAACCCAGTTGCCACCCAGTGATGGCCTCGAAGCGCACCTAGCCTGGCACGAGCGCTGTGCGACGACGTCCACGCCACTCGGTCGTGAGCGCCAGTTTTCCCTGCGTCTCTTTGCACGTGTGGGGAGTGGTGGCGCAGTGGTTGGCGCAATTCCGCTGTGATATTGCCACAATTCCTGTGACGCCTCTAGGTAGACTCGGCCACAAATGAGTACCCGGTACAGTGTGTCAATATCAGCACTCGGGAAACAAAGGCGGTCGAGCGTGGTGTTGGCGAACCACCCGGCCTTCAGAGGTGCTCGCTAACACCACTTGCCCCCAACGTGCTAATCGCTACACGGGTGAGCTTTGTATTTGCGTGTGTGTGGATGCCACCCACCCCCTCGTGTGCCGTGTCGGCCTTCAGAGGCGCTTACTGACAGCACTTGCCCCAAGAGTCTGTTCAGGCTCTACGGGGGAGCTTTGTCTTGTTGACAGCACTTGCCCCGACACTACACAGATGGGGGGGGGGGGGTCTTTGGCACTCGCCCGAACACTTTGTACGTTACCACTGCGTCACCCTGGCGACGGAGAGCACGGGAGAGAGTGGGAGAGAGAGAGAGGGAGTGAGAGGGAGTGAGAGAGAGAGGGAGTGAGAGGGAGTGGGGGTGAGCGAGGTGTGTACCTGGATGTGGCTGCCAAGCTGGGATTTTGTGGTAAATACTGAAGACCCCACCCTCGCTTGACACCGCGCCAAGCAGGTGCCGGTCCATCACCGCCCACCCACCGCCCACCACCACCCACCACCACCCACCGCCCACCACCACCCACCACTTACCACCCACCACTTACCACCACCCATCACCGCCCACCCACGGCCCACCACTACCACCGCCATCCACCACAACCACCACCCCCCACCACTGCCATCCACCACAACCACCACCCCCCACCACTGCCATCCACCACAACCACCGCCATCCACCACAACCACCATCCACCACAACCACCGCCCACCACTGCCATCCACCACAACCACCGCCCACCACCACTACCACTACCGTCGCCCACCACCTCCGTACCCGGCACGCCCCCCCCCCACGGCTTCGCCACTCGTTGCACTCTCGCTGTGAGTCTCTTTCACGCTCCACGCCGCAATCATTATCATGATTATCGTAATCACCGTCACCGATGATCGTGATCACCGTCACCGATGATCGCAATCACCATCACCGATGATCGCGATCATCATCACCGATGATCGCGATCATCATCACCGATGATCGCAATCACCATCACCGATGATCGCGATCATCGTCACCGATGATCGCGATCATCGTCACCGATGATCGCGATCATCGTCACCGATGATCGCGATCACCGTCACCGATGATCGCAATCATCGTTACTGTTAGCTAACGTCGCCAATGTCGGGGGGGAGGTGTGGTGGGCGGTCTGCAGCTCTGTGAAGTGGGGGGCGCGGGGGAGAAGGGAGGGTGGGGGGTCGTCGCTCCGGAGCCGGCGTCCCCCGGGAGCCTGGGTTCCAACCCGAGTCTTGGCGGCCCAAACGCAGAGGGCAGAGCGGGGTCCCTAGCGAGGTCGTGGTCTAGGAGCTGTTCATCAACACACAGAGAGACCCACAGACTCAGACTCACATAGAGACCCACAGACTCATAGACTCACATAGAGACCCAAAGACTCAGACTCACATAGAGACCCATAGGCTCATGGAGAGACCCACACACTCATAGACTCACATAGAGACCCACACACTCATAGACTCACATAGAGACCCACACACTCATAGACTCACATAGAGACACACACACTCATAGACTCACATAGAGACACACACAGACTTATAGACTCACATAGAGACCCACAGACGCATTGACTCACATAGAGACCCACAGACTCATAGACTCAAATAGAGACCACACACTCAGACTCACATAGAGACTCACAGAATCATAGACTCACATAGAGACCCACACACTCAAAGACTCACATAGAGACCCAGAGACTCATAGACTCACATAGAGACCCACAGACTCAGACTCACATAGAGACCCACAGAATCATAGACTCACATAGAGACCCATAGGCTCATGGAGAGACCCACAGACTCATATACTCACATAGAGACCCAGAGACTCATAGACTCGCATAGAGACCCACAGAATCATAGACTCACATAGAGACCCACAGACTCAGACTCACTTAGAGACCCACATACTCAGACTCACATAGAGACCCAGAGACTCATAGACTCACATAGAGACCCACAGACTCAGACTCACATAGAGACCCACAGAATCATAGACTCACATAGAGACCCATAGGCTCATGGAGAGACCCACAGACTCATATACTCACATAGAGACCCAGAGACTCATAGACTCGCATAGAGACCCACAGACTCATAGACTTGCATAGAGACCCACATAATCATAGGCTCACATAGAGACCCACAGACTCAGACTCACATAGAGACCCACAGACTCAGACTCACATAGAGACCCACAGACTCAGACTCACATAGAGACCCACAGAATCATAGACTCACATAGAGACTCACATAATCATAGACTCACATAGAGACCCACACACTCATAGACTCACATAGACACCCACACACTCATAGACTCACATAGAGACCCAGAGACTCATAGACTCGCATAGAGACCCACACACTCATAGACTCGCATAGAGACCCACAGACTCATAGACTCGCATAGAGACCCACACACTCATATACTCACATAGAGACCCACAGACTCATAGACTCGCATAGAGACCCACAGACTCATAGACTCGCATAGAGACCCACACACTCATAGACTCACATAGAGACCCACAGAATCATAGACTCACATAGAGACCCACAGACTCATATACTCACATAGAGACCCACACACTCATAGACTCACATAGAGACCCACAGACTCATAGACTCGCATAGAGACCCACACACTCATAGACTCACATAGAGACCCACAGAATCATAGACTCACATAGAGACCCACAGACTCATAGACTCACATAGAGACCCACAGACTCATAGACTCGCATAGAGACCCACAGACTCATAGACTCGCATAGAGACCCACAGAATCATAGACTCACATAGAGACCCAGAGACTCATAGACTCGCATAGAGACCCACAGAATCATAGACTCACATAGAGACCCAGAGACTCAGACTCACATAGAGACCCACAGACTCAGACTCACATAGAGACCCACAGACTCAGACTCACATAGAGACCCACACACTCATAGACTCACATAGAGACTCACAGAATCATATAGAGACCCACAGACTCATAGACTCGCATAGAGACCCACACACTCATATAATCACATAGAGACCCACACACTCATAGACTCACATAGAGACCCACAGACTCATCGACTCACAGAGACTCACAGAATCATAGTCTCACATAGAGACCCACACACTCAAAGACTCACATAGAGACCCAGAGACTCATATACTCACATAGAGACCCACAGAATCATAGACTCACATAGAGACCCATAGGCTCATGGAGAGACCCACAGACTCATATACTCACATAGAGACCCAGAGACTCATAGACTCGCATAGAGACCCACAGACTCAGACTCGCATAGAGACCCACAGACTCATATACTCACATAGAGACCCAGAGACTCATAGACTCACATAGAGACCCACAGACTCATAGACTCACATAGAGACCCACAGACTCATAGACTCGCATAGAGACCCACAGACTCATATACTCACATAGAGACCCACAGAATCATAGACTCACATAGAGACCCACAGACTCATAGACTCACATAGAGACCCACAGAATCATAGACTCACATAGAGACCCACAGACTCATAGACTCACATAGAGACCCACACACTCATAGACTCGCATAGAGACCCACAGACTCAGACTCGCATAGAGACCCACAGAATCATAGACTCACATAGAGACCCACAGACTCAGACTCACATAGAGACCCACAGACTCAGACTCACATAGAGACCCACAGACTCAGACTCACATAGAGACCCAGAGACTCATAGACTCACATAGAGACCCACACACTCATAGACTCGCATAGAGACCCACAGAATCAGACTCACATAGAGACCCACAGACTCAGACTCACATAGAGACCCACAGACTCAGACTCACATAGAGACCCACAGACTCAGACTCACATAGAGACCCACAGAATCATAGACTCACATAGAGACTCACAGAATCATAGACTCACATAGAGACCCACACACTCATAGCCTCACATAGAGACCCAGAGACTCATAGGCTCGCATAGAGACCCACAGACTCATATACTCACATAGAGACCCACAGACTCATAGACTCGCATAGAGACCCACAGACTCATAGACTCGCATAGAGACCCACACACTCATAGACTCACATAGAGACCCACACACTCATAGCCTCACATAGAGACCCAGAGACTCATAGACTCGCATAGAGACCCACACACTCATAGACTCGCATAGAGACCCACAGAATCATAGACTCACATAGACCCACAGACTCAGACTCACATAGAGACCCACAGAATAATAGACTCACATAGAGACACACTGAATTAAAGACTCACATCGAGACCCACACACTCATAGACTCACATAGAGACATACTGAATTAAAGACTCACATAGAGACCCACACACTCATAGACTCACATAGAGACCCACACACTCATAGACTCGTATAGCGACCCAGAGACTCATATAATCACATAGAGACCCAGAGACTCAGACTCACATAGAGACCCACAGACTCATAGACTCGCATAGAGACCCACACACTCATAGACTCACATAGAGACCCACACACTCATAGACTCACATAGAGACCCAGAGACTCATAGACTCGCATAGAGACCCACACACTCATAGACTCACATAGAGACCCACACACTCATAGACTCGCATAGAGACTCATAGACTCGCATAGAGACCCAGAGACTCACATAGAGACCCACAGACTCCGACTTACATAGAGACCTAGAGAATCATAGACTCACATAGAGACCCATAGGCTCATGGAGAGACCCACAGACTCATAGACTCGCATAGAGACCCACAGACTCATAGACTCACATAGAGACCCACAGACTCATAGACTCGCATAGAGACCCACAGACTCATATACTCGCATAGAGACCCACAGACTCATAGACTCGAATAGAGACCCACAGACTCATAGACTCACATAGAGACCCACAGAATCATAGACTCACATAGAGACCCACACACTCATAGACTCACATAGAGACCCACACACTCATAGACTCGTATAGAGACCCAGAGACTCATAGAATCACATAGAGACCCAGAGACTCAGACTCACATAGAGACCCACAGACTGATAGACTCGCATAGAGACCCACACACTCATAGACTCGCATAGAGACCCACAGAATCATAGACTCGCATAGAGACCCAGAGACTTATAGAATCAGATAGAGACCCACAGACTCATAGACTCGCATAGAGACCCACAGACTCATAGACTCACATAGAGACCAACAGACTCATAGACTCGCATAGAGACCCACAGAATCATAGACTCACATAGAGACCCACAGACTCATAGACTCACATACAGACCCACAGACTCAGACTCACATAGAGACCCACAGAATCATAGACTCACATAGAGACTCACAGAATCATAGACTCACATAGAGACCCACACACTCATAGCCTCACATAGAGACCCAGAGACTCATAGACTCGCATAGAGACCCACAGACTCATAGACTCACATAGAGACCCACACACTCATAGACTCGCATAGAGACCCACAGAATCAGACTCACATAGAGACCCACAGACTCAGACTCACATAGAGACCCACAGACTCAGACTCACATAGAGACCCACAGACTCAGACTCACATAGAGACCCACAGAATCATAGACTCACATAGAGACTCACAGAAGCATAGACTCACATAGAGACCCACACACTCATAGCCTCACATAGAGACCCAGAGACTCATAGACTCGCATAGAGACCCACAGACTCATAGACTCACATAGAGACCCACAGACTCATAGACTCGCATAGAGACCCACAGACTCATAGACTCGCATAGAGACCCACACACTCATAGACTCACATAGAGACCCACACACTCATAGCCTCACATAGAGACCCAGAGACTCATAGACTCGCATAGAGACCCACACACTCATAGACTCACATAGAGACCCACAGACTCATAGACTCACATAGAGACCCACAGACTCATAGACTCGCATAGAGACCCACAGACTCATATACTCACATAGAGACCCACAGAATCATAGACTCACATAGAGACCCACAGACTCATAGACTCACATAGAGACCCACAGAATCATAGACTCACATAGAGACCCACAGACTCATAGACTCACATAGAGACCCACACACTCATAGACTCGCATAGAGACCCACAGACTCAGACTCGCATAGAGACCCACAGAATCATAGACTCACATAGAGACCCACAGACTCAGACTCACATAGAGACCCACAGACTCAGACTCACATAGAGACCCACAGACTCAGACTCACATAGAGACCCAGAGACTCATAGACTCACATAGAGACCCACACACTCATAGACTCGCATAGAGACCCACAGAATCAGACTCACATAGAGACCCACAGACTCAGACTCACATAGAGACCCACAGACTCAGACTCACATAGAGACCCACAGACTCAGACTCACATAGAGACCCACAGAATCATAGACTCACATAGAGACTCACAGAATCATAGACTCACATAGAGACCCACACACTCATAGCCTCACATAGAGACCCAGAGACTCATAGGCTCGCATAGAGACCCACAGACTCATATACTCACATAGAGACCCACAGACTCATAGACTCGCATAGAGACCCACAGACTCATAGACTCGCATAGAGACCCACACACTCATAGACTCACATAGAGACCCACACACTCATAGCCTCACATAGAGACCCAGAGACTCATAGACTCGCATAGAGACCCACACACTCATAGACTCGCATAGAGACCCACAGAATCATAGACTCACATAGACCCACAGACTCAGACTCACATAGAGACCCATAGAATAATAGACTCACATAGAGACACACTGAATTAAAGACTCACATCGAGACCCACACACTCATAGACTCACATAGAGACATACTGAATTAAAGACTCACATAGAGACCCACACACTCATAGACTCACATAGAGACCCACACACTCATAGACTCGTATAGAGACCCAGAGACTCAGACTCACATAGAGACCCACAGACTCATAGACTCGCATAGAGACCCACACACTCATAGACTCACATAGAGACCCACACACTCATAGACTCACATAGAGACCCAGAGACTCATAGACTCGCATAGAGACCCACACACTCATAGACTCACATAGAGACCCACACACTCATAGACTCGCATAGAGACTCATAGACTCGCATAGAGACCCAGAGACTCAGACTCACATAGAGACCCACAGACTCCGACTTACATAGAGACCTAGAGAATCATAGACTCACATAGAGACCCATAGGCTCATGGAGAGACCCACAGACTCATAGACTCGCATAGAGACCCACAGACTCATAGACTCACATAGAGACCCACAGACTCATAGACTCGCATAGAGACCCACAGACTCATATACTCGCATAGAGACCCACAGACTCATAGACTCGAATAGAGACCCACAGACTCATAGACTCACATAGAGACCCACAGAATCATAGACTCACATAGAGACCCACACACTCATAGACTCACATAGAGACCCACACACTCATAGACTCGTATAGAGACCCAGAGACTCATAGAATCACATAGAGACCCAGAGACTCAGACTCACATAGAGACCCACAGACTGATAGACTCGCATAGAGACCCACACACTCATAGACTCGCATAGAGACCCACAGAATCATAGACTCGCATAGAGACCCAGAGACTTATAGAATCAGATAGAGACCCACAGACTCATAGACTCGCATAGAGACCCACAGACTCATAGACTCACATAGAGACCAACAGACTCATAGACTCGCATAGAGACCCACAGAATCATAGACTCACATAGAGACCCACAGACTCATAGACTCACATACAGACCCACAGACTCAGACTCACATAGAGACCCACAGAATCATAGACTCACATAGAGACTCACAGAATCATAGACTCACATAGAGACCCACACACTCATAGCCTCACATAGAGACCCAGAGACTCATAGACTCGCATAGAGACCCACAGACTCATAGACTCACATAGAGACCCACACACTCATAGACTCGCATAGAGACCCACAGAATCAGACTCACATAGAGACCCACAGACTCAGACTCACATAGAGACCCACAGACTCAGACTCACATAGAGACCCACAGACTCAGACTCACATAGAGACCCACAGAATCATAGACTCACATAGAGACTCACAGAATCATAGACTCACATAGAGACCCACACACTCATAGCCTCACATAGAGACCCAGAGACTCATAGACTCGCATAGAGACCCACAGACTCATAGACTCACATAGAGACCCACAGACTCATAGACTCGCATAGAGACCCACAGACTCATAGACTCGCATAGAGACCCACACACTCATAGACTCACATAGAGACCCACACACTCATAGCCTCACATAGAGACCCAGAGACTCATAGACTCGCATAGAGACCCACACACTCATAGACTCGCATAGAGACCCAGAGACTCATAGACTCGCATAGAGACCCACACACTCATAGACTCGCATAGAGACCCACAGACTCATAGACTCGCATAGAGACCCACAGACTCATAGACTCACATAGAGACCAACAGACTCATAGACTCGCATAGAGACCCACAGACTCATATACTCGCATAGAGACCCACAGACTCATAGACTCGAATAGAGACCCACAGACTCATAGACTCACATAGAGACCCACAGAATCATAGACTCACATAGAGACCCACACACTCATAGACTCACATAGAGACCCACACACTCATAGACTCGTATAGAGACCCAGAGACTCATAGAATCACATAGAGACCCAGAGACTCAGACTCACATAGAGACCCACAGACTGATAGACTCGCATAGAGACCCACACACTCATAGACTCGCATAGAGACCCACAGAATCATAGACTCGCATAGAGACCCAGAGACTCATAGAATCACATAGAGACCCACAGACTCATAGACTCGCATAGAGACCCACAGACTCATAGACTCACATAGAGACCAACAGACTCATAGACTCGCATAGAGACCCACAGAATCATAGACTCACATAGAGACCCACAGACTCATAGACTCACATACAGACCCACAGACTCAGACTCACATAGAGACCCACAGAATCATAGACTCACATAGAGACTCACAGAATCATAGACTCACATAGAGACCCACACACTCATAGCCTCACATAGAGACCCAGAGACTCATAGACTCGCATAGAGACCCACAGACTCATAGACTCACATAGAGACCCACACACTCATAGACTCGCATAGAGACCCACAGAATCAGACTCACATAGAGACCCACAGACTCAGACTCACATAGAGACCCACAGACTCAGACTCACATAGAGACCCACAGACTCAGACTCACATAGAGACCCACAGAATCATAGACTCACATAGAGACTCACAGAATCATAGACTCACATAGAGACCCACACACTCATAGCCTCACATAGAGACCCAGAGACTCATAGACTCGCATAGAGACCCACAGACTCATAGACTCACATAGAGACCCACAGACTCATAGACTCGCATAGAGACCCACAGACTCATAGACTCGCATAGAGACCCACACACTCATAGACTCACATAGAGACCCACACACTCATAGCCTCACATAGAGACCCAGAGACTCATAGACTCGCATAGAGACCCACACACTCATAGACTCGCATAGAGACCCACAGAATCATAGACTCACATAGACCCACAGACTCAGACTCACATAGAGACCCACAGAATAATAGACTCACATAGAGACACACTGAATTAAAGACTCACATCGAGACCCACACACTCATAGACTCACATAGAGACATACTGAATTAAAGACTCACATAGAGACCCACACACTCATAGACTCACATAGAGACCCACACACTCATAGACTCGTATAGCGACCCAGAGACTCATATAATCACATAGAGACCCAGAGACTCAGACTCACATAGAGACCCACAGACTCATAGACTCGCATAGAGACCCACACACTCATAGACTCACATAGAGACCCACACACTCATAGACTCGCATAGAGACTCATAGACTCGCATAGAGACCCAGAGACTCAGACTCACATAGAGACCCACAGACTCCGACTTACATAGAGACCTAGAGAATCATAGACTCACATAGAGACCCATAGGCTCATGGAGAGACCCACAGACTCATAGACTCGCATAGAGACCCACAGACTCATAGACTCACATAGAGACCCACAGACTCATAAACTCGCATAGAGACCCACAGACTCATATACTCGCATAGAGACCCACAGACTCATAGACTCGAATAGAGACCCACAGACTCATAGACTCACATAGAGACCCACAGAATCATAGACTCACATAGAGACCCACACACTCATAGACTCACATAGAGACCCACAGACTCATAGACTCACATACAGACCCACAGACTCATAGACTCGCATAGAGACCCACAGACTCATAGACTCGCATAGAGACCCACAGAATCATAGACTCACATAGAGACCCACAGACTCATAGACTCACATAGAGACCCACAGAATCATAGACTCACATAGAGACACACTGAATTAAAGACTCGCATAGAGACCCACACACTCATAGACTCACATAGAGAGCCACACACTCATAGACTCGCATAGAGACCCACACACTCATAGACTCGCATAGAGATCCACAGAATCATAGACTCGCATTGAGACCCACAGACTCATAGACTCACATAGAGACCCACAGAATCATAGATTCACATACAGACTCATAGACTCACATAGAGACCCACAGACTCATAGACTCGCATAGAGACCCACAGACTCATAGACTCACATAGAGACCCACAGACTCATAGACTCGCATAGAGACACACAGAATCATAGAATGCGTTTGATCCTGATGGTGCTTGGGGCCTCGTCCTACGAGACGGAGCGAGGGGACCGTCGGAGCGAGGGGGACAGGTGTTTCATCAGGCGCTCGTTACGTCAGCCGCTCGTTGTTTATGTGTCTGAACGCGCGTGGCTGTGACAAAAGTGAATTGCCGACGTGGAGAGAATGAAGTTGTAAAACATTAAAGTGTCACGGCCGGAGGACCTCGCGGTGGTCTCACCCGGGGTCAAATCCGCGTCTCGGTCACCCCAAACAGCATGACACCAGGGTTACCAATGACTCACACAGAGACCCATAGACTCTCATAGAGACCCATAGACTCACACAGACCCATAGACTCGCACAGAGACCCATAGACTCACACAGAGACCCATAGACTCACACAGAGACCCATAGACTCACACAGAGACCCAAAGACCCACACAGAGACCCATAGACTCACACAGAGACCCATAGAATCACACAGAGACCCGTAGACTCAGAGACCCATAGACTCACACGCGACCCATAGACTCACACGCGACCCATAGACTCACACAGAGACCCATAGACTCACACGCGACCCATAGACTCACACGCGACCCATAGACCCACACGCGACCCATAGACTCACACAGCGACCCATAGACCCACACAGAGACCCATAGACTCACACGCGACCCATAGACTCACACGCGACCCATAGACCCACACGCGACCCATAGACTCACACAGCGACCCATAGACCCACACAGAGACCCATAGACTCACACGCGACCCATAGACTCACACGCGACCCATAGACCCACACGCGACCTATAGACTCACACGCGACCCATAGACTCACACAGAGACCCATAGACTCACACGCGACCCATAGACTCACACGCGACCCATAGACTCACACAGAGACCCATAGACTCACACAGAGACCCATAGACTCACACGCGACCCATAGACTCACACGCGACCCATAGACTCACACAGAGACCCATAGACTCACACAGAGACCCATAGACTCACACGCGACCCATAGACTCACACGCGACCCATAGACGCACACGCGACCCATAGACTCACACAGAGACCCATAGACTCACACGCGACCCATAGACTCACACGCGACCCATAGACTCACACGCGACCCATAGACTCACACAGAGACCCATAGACTCACACGCGACCCATAGACTCACACGCGACCCATAGACCCACACAGAGACCCATAGACTCACACAGAGACCCATAGACTCACACAGAGACCCATAGACTCACACAGAGACCCTTAGACTCACACAGAGACCCATAGACTCACACAGAGACCCATAGACTCACACAGAGACCCAAAGACCCACACAGAGACCCATAGACTCACACAGAGACCCATAGAATCACACAGAGACCCGTAGACTCAGAGACCCATAGACTCACACGCGACCCATAGACTCACACAGAGACCCATAGACTCACACGCGACCCATAGACCCACACAGAGACCCATAGACTCACACAGCGACCCATAGACCCACACAGAGACCCATAGACTCACACAGCTACCAAGATAGACTGCGTTGTGTTGAAACTGGGGACTCAAGTCCACTTTGCTCAACTCCACCAACCTTAGCACTTTCACTACCCCTACTCCCGTACCCCCGTGCCCCCCATGTACCCCCCCCCTGTATCCCCCCCCCCTGTACCCCCCTTGTGTCCCCCTTGTACCCCCGTGTCCCCCTGTACCCCGTGCCCCCTGTAACCGTGTCTCCCCGTGCCCCCCCCCGCCCCCAGCTGGCTGAACGCGCTGTTCTCCGTGGGGCGCAAGCGGCAGCTGCAGGGCGAGGACCTCTACGATGCCATGCCCAGCGACACCTCGCAGTTCCAGGGCAACGAGCTGCAGAGGTGAGCACCAGTCACCAGTCACCAGGCACCAGTCACCAGGCACCAGGCACCAGGCACCAGGCACCAGTCACCCGTCACCCGTCACCCGTCACCCGTCACCCGTCACCCGGCACCAGGCACCAGGCACCAGTCACCAGGCACCAGTCACCAGGCACCAGGCACCAGGCACCAGTCACCAGGCACCAGGCACCAGGCACCAGTCACCAGGCACCAGGCACCAGGCACCAGTCACAGGCACCAGGCACCAGGCACCAGGCACCAGTCACCAGGCACCAGGCACCAGGCACCAGGCACCAGTCACAGGCACCAGTCACCAGTCACCAGGCACCAGGCACCAGGCACCAGGCACCAGTCACCAGGCACCAGGCACCAGGCACCAGGCACCAGGCACCAGGCACCAGTCACCAGGCACCAGGCACCAGTCACAGGCACCAGTCACCAGGCACCAGGCACCAGTCACCAGGCACCAGGCACCAGGCACCAGGCACCAGTCACCAGGCACCAGGCACCAGGCACCAGTCACCAGGCACCAGGCACCAGGCACCAGTCACCAGGCACCAGGCACCAGGCACCAGGCACCAGGCACCAGTCACCAGGCACCAGGCACCAGTCACAGGCACCAGTCACCAGGCACCAGGCACCAGTCACCAGGCACCAGGCACCAGTCACCAGGCACCAGGCACCAGTCACCAGGCACCAGGCACCAGTCACAGGCACCAGTCACCAGGCACCAGGCACCAGGCACCAGGCACCAGTCACCAGGCACCAGGCACCAGGCACCAGTCACCAGGCACCAGGCACCAGTCACAGGCACCAGTCACCAGGCACCAGGCACCAGTCACCAGTCACCAGGCACCAGGCACCAGGCACCAGGCACCAGTCACCCGTCACCCGTCACCCGTCACCCGTCACCCGTCACCCGGCACCAGGCACCAGGCACCAGGCACCAGTCACCAGGCACCAGTCACCAGGCACCAGTCACCAGGCACCAGGCACCAGTCACCAGTCACCAGGCACCAGGCACCAGTCACCAGGCACCAGGCACCAGGCACCAGTCACAGGCACCAGGCACCAGTCACCAGTCACCAGGCACCAGGCACCAGTCACCAGTCACAGGCACCAGTCACCAGTCACCAGGCACCAGGCACCAGTCACCAGGCACCAGGCACCAGGCACCAGGCACCAGGCACCAGTCACCAGGCACCAGGCACTAGTCACAGGCACCAGTCACCAGGCACCAGGCACCAGTCACCAGGCACCAGGCACCAGTCACCAGGCACCAGGCACCAGTCACCAGGCACCAGGCACCAGGCACCAGGCACCAGGCACCAGGCACCAGGCACCAGGCACCAGGCACCAGTCACAGGCACCAGTCACCAGGCACCAGTCACCAGGCACCAGTCACAGGCACCAGTCACCAGGCACCAGGCACCAGGCACCAGGCACCAGTCACCAGGCACCAGGCACCAGTCACAGGCACCAGTCACCAGGCACCAGGCACCAGTCACAGGCACCAGTCACCAGGCACCAGGCACCAGGCACCAGTCACCAGGCACCAGTCACAGGCACCAGGCACCAGTCACCAGGCACCAGTCACAGGCACCAGGCACCAGGCACCAGGCACCAGTCACAGGCACCAGTCACCAGGCACCAGGCACCAGGCACCAGTCACCAGGCACCAGTCACCAGGCACCAGTCACAGGCACCAGGCACCAGGCACCAGGCACCAGTCACAGGCACCAGTCACCAGGCACCAGGCACCAGGCACCAGTCACCAGGCACCAGACACCAGTCACCCGTCACCCGGCAGCACACTGGCTATCACCCCTTCCAGCAACGCATCCGGCCCATGCTCTCTCTCTCTCGCTCGCTCGCCCACAGCAATCGATTTGACAACGATCGACTAATCCATAATAGAGGTTTTTTTTAATTGGGTTAGATCGCGTAAATAGAAAAATGTGTCGTTAAACCCGCCACCACCCGACAGCCAATTAGTAAGTAAACAGAACGTGGCCAATTCAACACCGGTGTGTTGGAGAGCAAATCCACAACATTTGCAATCTGAGTACCGTGACGTTTCGCCAGTAATTACAACCAGCTTCATCAGGCGACAGCCAGAGTTGTGGAGAAATCCTCCTCCTGTGCTCGCTCCTTAGATAGTCACCGTCGCAAGCAGTCATCGTTACAACGAATCTGTCGCACGACGTGTACAGCGTGGTGAAGTATGGTCAAAACCACCCCCACCCAGCCCCACCCAGCCCCACCCACACCCCACCCCCCCACCAACCTCCACGCCAACCCACCCCCACTCACCCCCACCCACACCCCACCCCCCCCCACCCACCCCCACCCACCACCACCCACCACCACCACCCACCACCACCCCCACCCACACCCCACCCCCCCACCAACCTCCACGCCAACCCACCCCGACCCACCCCCACGCACACACCCACACCCCGACCCACCCACCCCCCCACCCACACCGACCCACCCCCACTCAACCCCACCACCACCCACCCACCCCCACCCACCCCCACCCACCACCACCCCCCACCACCCCCACCCACCCCCACCCCCCCACCACCACCCACCACCTACCCCCCCACCCCCCCCCTTGATTATCTTGACGAGCGGTGGGAGGAGGAGGCCTTCATCCAGCAGCGGATTGCCGAACAAAATCGCCGCGAGCGACGTGAGCGACACAAAAAAAGAGATGACAATTTAAATTGAAATGACAATCCGCGTGAAGAGAGCGACAAAGTGGAATAACCAGAAACGCGAGGGTGGAAGTGTAAATAGTGATGATAAATGCAATTATGCGGAATACAAAGTGCAAATAATGAAAATTGTTCTTCTGCCAGAGGCGACGGAGTGCCACGTGGGTTCTCCCACGGTGGGTCACTGCCACCTCCTCGCAAGAGACGTCCATTTCAACTAAAACTACATCTTTTATTTTACCAGGTAAGGGGCCCCGACTGAGCCAAGTAGCTGTCACAAATGATCGCTCGACGAGTAAGTGGCTTGTCGTCATCGTTGCGTGGAAATGTAGAGCAGCAGCCAAAAACTCCGAGAGCACGGCGACGTTGATTCTAAACGGGGAGGGAAAAACTGGAGGACCCGGAGAAAAATCCACGCGACCACGGGGAGAGAGAGAGACACCGCAGGCTCCAAATCAGCAGCAGCAGGCATCGTCAGGGTTGGGATGGAACCCACGACCTCCTGCATACCAGGCGAGGTAGTCAACATCTCCCAGCCACCGTGATGATGAGAGAGAGACGCAAACTTCAAATATCCAGCAAGCATCGTCAGGGTTGGGGATTGAACCCGCGGCCTCCTGCATACCAGGCGGGGTAGTCAATATCTCTCCACAGTAGCGCCCCTGCCCCCCCCCCCCCAACGTGGAAGAGTAGGCCAATAGACCTCTCTCCCACGAGAGCTCCCTCGAGTGTAGGCCGCTTCCACCAGCGGTGGGCGGAGCGAGCACGTTGCGGGGGCTACACCTTTGCCTTCAAGGCGTGAGGATTGCCCCATTCCCCCATGGCCCCCACCCCTCGACCCCCCACCAACCTGAGGTTGAACTTCGAACCCCAGGGTGCCGAGTCACCGCGTCGGCTGACCGCGCGGGACGCGTGCGCGGTGCGCTGCGTGTCAACTCGCCTTTGTCTCCCCCCCCCCCCCCCCCCCGGACATTAACACAAAAGTCAAAGTGCCCCCGTGTAGCCGACACAGACAGTTTGGGGCAAGTGCTGTTAGCGACTACATAATGAAGGCCGGCTCAACAACAACAACAACCACCACAACTTCAACAACCACAACAACGACAACGAGCCGCAAGTCAAGGCTAAGTGTTGGTGATGTTACCACGGTGCTTGTGTCAGGCTAGGTGCCCACTCTAAGGCAACGTGAGGTGTGGAAGGCTCGCTTACAGGAGATTATGGCAGATGCACCAGCTGTACCCACTGCTGTGCTAACTCGCTGCGTTTTTAATCTGCCCGACGCTCCGAGCGTGGTTGTGACCATCGCTCCTCCGCCCTCCTCTGTTGCTGGAGGGCGACTGCCTCCAACTACCCAGCAGCAGCAGCAGCGTCCTTCACGAGCCTCCTCCTCCACAGAGACCGATCTTGACGCCACCGGTACCAGTCTTTGACAAGTCCACTCAGCTCCACATCCTCCCATGACGCATCAGTCCCATCTCATCTCCAGGCCGTGCCGCGCCCGTGTAGCCCCCTCGATGCGGCCAAACAGAAGCTGCTTGGGCATGCGGGCTACGTGACCCAGCCAAACGCAGCCTTGCATGCCGGAGGAGCTTACCGATGATGGGACCAAGTCCAGATCTGTCAAGAGTCTGTGAATCTCCTCCGTCGCACAACCCAGCCTGGTGGTTGGCTAACCCCAGCGTGGATATGTAGTAGTCAGGACCAGTCTGGATGTTATGGTGGGGGCAGGCGCGGGGCTTCCTCTTTAAAGGGCTCCACGTTTCGCAAGCGCATGGATGAGAGAGGAAATTCCGAGCCGTGGCCGAGAAAGGCCCCGTGACTTCGTGTGGCGAGAGATGGGGCGGGCGGGCTACTGGCCTCCGCACGGCATCGCTTTACGCTGCTGGATGGCAACATGACGCCTCTCTGGTCGCTTTTTGGTGTGAAGCCGCTCCACTGCTCAGCTGGAGGTGGTCACGAGAGCACGTGGCCATGGGTTGGAATGCAAACATTGGAGAGTGGATGGGTGGTGATGAAGGGGGGGTGATGGGGGGGTGATGGGGGTGGGGGTAATGGGGGGGGGGGTGATGTGGGGGCGGAGTTGTTTGATGACAAACACCTCCACCCCCCCTGTAGGTGATTTGTTTTTGGTGGGGTTGGGAGAACGGCCCCAGTCATTCTGTGGCAAGTTCACACTCAGACGCACAAGACAAAGATCCCCCATGTAGCCTGGAACAGACTGTTGGGGCAAGTGCTGTTAGCGAGGAGCACCTATGAAGGGCCGGCACTGTGGCACACGAGGGGGTGGGTGGCCAGCACCACGCCCGGCCGCCTTTGTCTCCCCACTGTTAAATTTTACACGTACAAAAAGACGTGCACGACACGCATGCCCACAACAACACCAACAGCTGTCATTCACCACTAATTAGTAGCGGTGACGTCACCACGGCGCCTGTGCCAGGCCAGGTGCACTATGAGGCCACGTGAAGTGTCAAAGGCTCGCCAACGGGAGGTCTCGGGACAGACCCAGCAGGTGCCAGGAGTTGACCGACTGAGTTGACCGGCCGATGCACCACCTGTGCCCCACACTGTACCAACTCGCTGTATTTTATCCGCCCGGAGGTTCCGCTCGTTGTTGTGAGCGTCGCTCCTCTGCCCTCCGCTATTGCTGGAGGGCGACTGCCTCCAACTGCCCAGTAGCAGCGACCTTCACGAGCCTCCTCCATCGAGGCCGACCTTGACGCCGCTGGTTCCAGTATACACACATTCACATTACGAAGATAACAATCCCCTGGTTGTAAATTCTTGAGATGAGGGCTGTTAGCCAGCACCTATAATAAACATGCAAACACATAAAAACCTCGTGCGAGGCTAGGTGCACTTTGAACGCACGTGAAGTGTTGCTGGCAGGAGATCACATGACGTGTGTGTGTGTTGTGGATTTACCGGCTAAGATGATTGGCAGATGCATCAAAGATTCCCCGTTTAGCCGAAAAACAGACTGTTGGGGCAAGTGCTGTTAGCGAGTAACCGCATCTATGAATATTCTTTGGTTCTTTCGGTAAAGTCACGTAGAGAGAAGGCCGGCACGGCACACGAGGGGGTGGGTGGCCAGCACCACGCCTGGCCACCTTTGTCTCCCCAGTGGCGATGTTTACCACACACCGCATCGGATCATCATTTGAGTCTGAGTCGACCTAGGATGAGCACAGGACTGGTGCAGATTCTTCACTGGTGTTGTTTGTGGCCGTGAGCCGAAACCGAACTTGGGTCAAGGCCTGGGTTCATAGCGCAGCGCCGCACCAACCGCTCTGCCAGCGCCTCCCATCAGCCTTGGGGGCGATCCGCTGCTGGATGGCACTCAACCCTCCCCAAGCCGCCACCTCCACCTCTCACGAGCATGCCGTGCAAACAGCAACAGTCACCACGGCACTTGTGCCAGGCTAGGTGCAGGAGGTCACGGGACAGACCCAGGTGCCATGGGTTGACTGCTGTGCCAGGCTAGGTGCAGGAGGTCACGGGACAGACCCAGGTGCCGTGGGTTGACTCCTGTGCCAGGCTAGGTGCAGGAGGTCACGGGACAAACCCAGCGCCGTGGGTTGACTGTTGTGCCAGGCTAGGTGCAGGAGGTTACGGGACAAACCCAGGTGCCGTGGGTTGACTCCTGTGCCAGGCTAGGTGCAGGAGGTCACGGGACAAACCCAGCGCCGTGGGTTGACTGTTGTGCCAGGCTAGGTGCAGGAGGTCACGGGACAGACCCAGGTGCCGTGGGTTGACTCCTGTGCCAGGCTAGGTGCAGGAGGTCACGGGACAAACCCAGCGCCGTGGGTTGACTGTTGTGCCAGGCTAGGTGCAGGAGGTCACGGGACAGACCCAGGTGCCGTGGGTTGACTCCTGTGCCAGGCTAGGTGCAGGAGGTCACGGGACAAACCCAGCGCTGTGGGTTGACTGCTGTGCCAGACTAGGTGCAGGAGGTCACGGGACAAACCCAGCGCTGTGGGTTGACTGCTGTGCCAGACTAGGTGCAGGAGGTCACGGGACAGACCCAGGTGCCATGGGTTGACTGCTGTGCCAGGCTAGGTGCAGGAGGTCACGGGACAGACCCAGGTGCCGTGGGTTGACTCCTGTGCCAGGCTAGGTGCAGGAGGTCACGGGACAAACCCAGCGCCGTGGGTTGACTGTTGTGCCAGGCTAGGTGCAGGAGGTCACGGGACAAACCCAGGTGCCGTGGGTTGACTCCTGTGCCAGGCTAGGTGCAGGAGGTCACGGGACAAACCCAGCGCCGTGGGTTGACTGTTGTGCCAGGCTAGGTGCAGGAGGTCACGGGACAGACCCAGGTGCCGTGGGTTGACTCCTGTGCCAGGCTAGGTGCAGGAGGTCACGGGACAAACCCAGCGCCGTGGGTTGACTGTTGTGCCAGGCTAGGTGCAGGAGGTCACGGGACAGACCCAGGTGCCGTGGGTTGACTCCTGTGCCAGGCTAGGTGCAGGAGGTCACGGGACAAACCCAGCGCTGTGGGTTGACTGCTGTGCCAGACTAGGTGCAGGAGGTCACGGGACAAACCCAGCGCTGTGGGTTGACTGCTGTGCCAGACTAGGTGCAGGAGGTCACGGGACAGACCCAGGTGGTGCAATGGGTTGACTGCTGTGCCAGGCTAGGGGCAGGAGGTCACGGGACAGACCCAGGTGCCATGGGTTGACTGCTGTGCCAGGCTAGGTGCAGGAGGTTACGGGACAGACCCAGGTGCTGTGGATTGACTGTTGTGCCAGGCTAGGTGCAGGAGGTCATGGAACAGATCCAGGTGCCGTGGGTTGACTGCTGTGCCAGGCTAGGTGCAGGAAGTCACGGGACAGACCCAGGTGCCGTGGGATGACTGCTGTGCCAGGCTAGGTGCAGGAGATCACGGGACAGACCCAGGTGCCGTGGGTTGACTGCTGTGCCAGGCTAGGTGCAGGAGGTTGCGGGACAGACCCAGGTGCCGTGGGATGACTGCTGTGCCAGGCTAGGTGTAGGAGGTCACGGGACAAACCCAGCGCCGTGGGTTAACTGCTGTGCCAGGCTAGGTGCAGGAGGTCATTTGGGCAGACCCAGGTGCCGTGGATTGATTGCTGTACCAGGCTAGGTGCAGGAGGCCACGGGACAGACCCAGGTGGTGCAATGGGTTGACTGCTGTGCCAGGCTAGGTGCAGGAGGTCACGGGACAGACCCAGGTGCCTTGGGTTAACTGCTGTGCCAGGCTAGGTGCCGGAGGTCACAGTGCCTGCACACGAGCTGATTTCATCGCTCCATCGCTTGACACGCTCGACACAAAAAAAAGTCAAATTCACTTACCCATGTTTACATCCCTGAGCCAGTGGTGGAAAGTCCACATTCCCATGGCGGGGCCGGCCAGGTGGGCGGGCGAGAGAGTCTATCCATAGGACACCTACATGTTGACTTCCCCACAAGTTGGTACGAGTTGTATCGACCCTGGAGGCAAGGAATGATGATGATGATGATTGGCCGAATCAAACTCCCACCCCAACCGGGTTTTAAACTGGAGACCCGCCACCGACGTTCTGAGCTGCTTTTCCTCAACCAATAATGATTAGCCACCTGGTCCGGTTGAGTGCGCCGCATACATAATGTCAACATTGCGTATACACAATGTTTACATTGTGTATACGCAATGTTGACATTGTGTATACGCAATGTTTACATTGTGTATACGCAATGTATACACAATGTAAACAGTATGTATACATAATGTTTACATTATGTATACGCAACATTGCGTATACATAATGTCAACATTGCGTATACACAATGTCAACATTATGTATACATAATGTTGACATTGTGTATACGCAATGTTCACATTGCGTATACATAATGTATACAGCGTGTACTGCGCACGGGCGTCTGCGAACCCATTGTTTCCACCCGCGGTGCGTCAGTGGCGTGCGTCGTGGTTTGACCATACTTCACCGTGCCCGTCACAGTGCCGCTGGGTGGGTGGAGGGACGGCTCGGCCACTGCTCCGCCGTATGTCCGCCTAAGGTCGCAAACGGGTTTTGATTCCTTACCCGTATCCGTACCCGGCCGCACCAGGGTCGCAAACGGCTACCCGTACCTGTACCCGGCCGGGTACGAGTAGCCGGGTATCGAGTAGGGTACGGGTATCGGGTACCCGGTTGCGACCTCTGATGTCCGCTGCGTAGCCGTTGCTCGGAATTGAACTCGGGACGCGGGGGTTTGCGGGGCAGTGTCTGCTGACCGCTATGCCACCGCTCCAAAGACAAAGATCTCCCATATAGCCTGTAACAGACTGTTGGGGCAAGTGCTGTTAGCGAGTAGCACCTATGAAGGCCGGCGCGGCACATGGGGGGGTGGGTGGCCAGCACCACGCCCGGCCGCCTTTGTCTCCCTCGTGGCGATGTTTACACATCGCACCAGGTGCTCATTTGAGGCCGAGTTGACCTAGGGGAGGCCCAGGACCGGTTCATGCATACAGGACGTCCTCGACTTGTGAGCGTCCGTACTTACGAAGCGGCTTCCATGAAAGGGTAGAACCTGTTCTTATATCTTGACTAGCAGTCGCCGCCTGCTTCGCGGGCGGTGTGTATATACTTGGTTGGTGGGGAGTTGAAAGTGGCTGGACACAATAGACATGTTTTGGTGATTGTTTTATGTTTATTTTTGTGAGGTTATATGATTTTTTTTCAGACGCTCAATCGACAATATTAAAGAATGCAACTTATTCAAATATAGAATGCAACTTATTGAAATATCTGGCGATACACGATATTCTTCGTGTACACTCCGTCTTCCTCCTCGTCGTCAGGTCCCTCAATAAGCGCCTTGATGTTGGATCTTGCCGTGACTCGCGATAGTGCCACGTCGGCAAGGGAGGTCACATGATGTTGCTGATCATCCCGAGCTCTCAAGCTCCTCTTAGTGGCATTGCCCTTGTGCTCTTCGCCTTTTGGCGTCCTCTGGTCTAACACTGATTGAGACTAGACTCTAAAGCAAGCTGCCTATGGTGGAGACCAATCAGTTTCAAAGACAACACTTCGTATACTACCGGACCATGTTTTTTTGTTTGCATGTTCAACACAAGTGTATGTGGTTAACGCAGACATGATTCCTTGCAAAAGGTTTCAGTTTGGTGTTTATACATCTTCACGCAACTGTTGTATTGCCAGAAAGGGTTGAAACCTATTCTCATGTTCGCATCTGTTTAACTTTAACTTCAAACGCGAACTCGCAGCTACAAACTCCACGTCGTGAGTCTGCGTCGCGCTGGGAGCGCGGACATGCGCGTGTGTGTGTGGATGTGTGTGTGTGTGTGGATGTGTGTGTGTGTGGATGTGTGTGTGTGTATGTGTGTGTGTGTGGATGTGTGTGTGTGGATATGTGTGTGTGTGTGTGGATGTGTGTGTGTGTGTGTGTGGATGTGTGTGTGTGGATGTGTGTGTATGTGTGTGTGGATGTGTGTGTGTGTGGATATGTGTGTGTGTGTGTGGATGTGTGTGTGTGTGGATGTGTGTGTGTGTGGATGTGTGTGTGTGGATATGTGTGTGTGTGTGTGGATATGTGTGTGTGTGTGTGTGGATATGTGTGTGTGTGTGGATATGTGTGTGTGTGTGGATGTGTGTGTGTGGATGTGTGTGTGTGTGGATGTGTGTGTGTGTGTATGTGTGTGTGTGGGTATGTGTGTGTGTGGGTATGTGTGTGTGTGGATATGTGTGTGTGTGTGTGTGGAGGTCCTGGCAAGGATTATTCAACATCGCCTTGCTAGGCACGCTGAGGAGAGGCTTGCGGAGCCCCAATGCGGTTTCAGGAAAGGGCGGTCCTGCACAGATGCCATATTTTCTGTCCGTCTGCTACAGCAGAGGTGTAGGGAATTCCAAAAAGACCTACATCTCTGCTTTATTGACCTGGTCAAGGCCTATGATACCATCAGTAGGACTGGGCTCTGGGTTGTTCTTCGTGCTTTCGGAGTCCCTGACCCTCTGCTCACGATCATTAAGGACCTTCATGATGGTGAGCGGGCCCGGGTAAAACTACGTGGCCGGGAGTCGGAGCCTTTCCCTGTACACCTTGGGGTGCGACAGGGATGTCCTCTGGCTCCCACATTATTTAACATCTATTTCGACTGCGTAGTTCGTGAAGCCTTCAATAGCTGTACCGGGGGAATTACCATTTGGTACAGATATAATGGGAGGCTGATCGACGCCCGGGTGCGATCAAGGGATGGCTCCCTATTGGTCAACCACGTTATGTATGCCGATGATTTGGTAATAGCTGCTCATTCAGAAGAGGAGTTGGAGACGCTGCTGCTGAGACTGGAGCGTGCCACTAAGAGGTGGGGCCTTACCATCAGCCCCACCAAAACTAAGCACCTGCCTGGGTATTTTGTACCATCGGGCACTCCACCCCCACAACTCCCAATCGGTGATGGGGCAGTTGTGGAGAGAGTGGAGAGTTTCCCATACCTGGGCAGTGTGCTTATGACCGGCTCCAGTTTATCAGCAGAGGTCTCACTCCGAATCAGTCGAGCGGCAATATCTTTTCATCGGTTGCGTGACGCTGTGTGGAAGCTACCTGGTCTGTCGCTCCGCACGAAGCTTCAGGTCTTCTCGGCCACGGTCATTCCCTCCCTTCTCTACGCTTGCGAAACGTGGACCCCCCTAGTGGAGCATCTTCGCCGGTTGGAAACATTTAGGCTGGCCTGCCTACGATCCATCCTGGGTTTAACCAGGCTGGATTGTGTGAGGAGCTCACAAGTCCTTGAAAGATCTGGGCAAAGTCCCATCAGTGAGCTCCTCCGGCAGGCAAGGCTGCGTTGGCTGGGTCATGTAGCCCGCATGCCCAGCCACCGCATGCCTAAACAGCTTTTGTTCGGCCGGATCGAGGGGGCTAAACGGGCGCGGCACGGGCTAGAGAAGAGATGGAGTGATGTGGTACAGGAGGACGTGGAGCTGAGTGGACTTGCCGATGACTGGTACCAGCGGTGTCAAGATCGGCCTCAGTGGAGGAGGCTCGTGAAGGACGCTACTGGGCAGTTGGAGGCAGTCGCCCTCCAACAACAACGGAGGGCGGAGGAGCGACGCTCACAACAACGAGCGGAGCGCCGGGTGGCTAAAGCACAGCAAGTTGGCACAGTAGGGGGCACAGGTGGTGCATCAGCCAGTCGTCTCGGTCATCTCGGTCAGTCGACCCGTGGCACCTGGGTCTGCCCCGTGACCTCCTGCCAGCGGGCGTTCGACACTTCACGTGGCCTCAGGGTGCACATGGCCTGGCACAAGCGTCGTGGTGACGTCACCGCCACTTAGTGGCGAATGGCGGTTGTTGTTGTTGTTGTTGTGTGGATATGTGTGTGTGTGGATGTGTGGATGTGTGTGTGTGCGCGTGCGGACATGCATGTGTGTGTGTGGATGTGTGTGTGTGTGGATCTGTGTGTGTGTGTATGTGTGTGTGTATGTGTGTGTGTGGATGTGCACCTCCTCGTGTACCATGCTGGCCTTCATAGGTGCTATTCGCTAACGGCATATGAAAAAAAATCTGAGTAGATTTTACCCTTTCTGGAAATGAAACTGGAGGTGCTAAGATGTTCCAACACTAACATAGAAACCTTTTGCAAGGGATAAAACACTGCATTAATCACACGCCGTACTTGTGAAGTAAATGCGAACAAAACGTGTTCCCGGGTCTGTCCCGTGGCCTCCTGCACCTAGCCTGGTACAGCAGTCAACCCACGTTACCTGGGTCTGTCCCGTAGCCTCCTGCACCTAGCCTGGCACAGCAGTCATCCCATGACACAGGTGAGACTAAACCCTGAAGAAGGCTGCTGTCTCTAATGTAGACCAATCAGTTTCAAAGCCAATGCATCATCTATTACACTGGTCTACAGCCAAAAATGCTTCCGAAATAAATGTAGTCCAACTTTACTAATTCTGGGTCACTGAGAATGAACACGATGCTTAAAATTGTTGATTGGCTCTAGTGTGCAAGATATGCTACTGATACAATTTGTTTTTTTCGGTAAAGTCACGTAGGTAAAAAATAAATAAAAAATAAATAAAAACAACTACATGAAATTACGACGTTTCGGAGGCAACACAAGCTTCTGTCTCCGAAACGTCGTGATTTTATTTCGTTGTTTTTATTTTTATTTATTTATTTTTTACCTACGTGCCTTTACCGAATAAACCAAAGAGTATGAATCCTTGCAGTCACGAAAGCTTCAAATCTAGAATATGCTACTGGGTCAGTATTTACGACCCTGGACTTGGGAATGGCGGAGGATTAGTGAGTTATAAAGGGAAGGGATCTACATTTAAACCAGAAATGACTAAAATACATCTTTGACTGGATCTATGAATAAATATATGACTGGGTTTTGACGGTACTTGCTTTTTGAGCAAAACAATTAATGATTCAACCTGAACCTGGTATTGCATCATACACGATATGAATTGCATCATGTTATTCCTAGAAGTCATGGATGATGCAATCATAACTAGGCTTACATCCCTCTGCTGAACAAATTGTCCTATGTCAGCTCTAGAAATCATACTGGTAGGAACCTCCTGGTTACACCAGCCCACAGGAGATTATTGTGTCCGTCGTGCAGGAAGGGGCTGGGTGGGGGGTGGGAGAGGTGGGGCTGGGTGGGGAGGGGCTGGTCACCCCGTGGTACCCTTATAAAACTCAACGTTTAACCTACTCACGCCGGCTTGTGCCCGCCCTCACAGTCGGGCATATTTGCGGAATACACCACGCCGCCGTTGACCCTGCAGGCCATTGACCGAGCAACCCGACGTTCCTACCAGCTCCCTCCGCAGGAATGTGTTAGAGTCATGTTGTCTTATTTGTCAGTGTTTGATTTTGCAAAGGGACACATTTCTGTTGAGCCAAAGTGAGCAGAGATGCCTCGTACTTGTGTGAACAAAGCTGATAACTTCTGCTGTGTTTATGGTCAAGTGACTTTTGCATCATACAAGTGCAGTATAACCACTATGGTTGAGAAAGCCTACCACCTTTATTTTGGCTGCAAAATTGGAGATCAGGACAAGATGTGGGCCCCACCCTTATGCTGCAACACTTCTGCAACAAATCTTCGCCAGTGGTTGAACAGGAAAACAAAAATCTAAGATCATATCAGCAACGATTACTTCTGCATGGCGCTTCAAGTTGGGTGTGTCAAAGTAGAAAGAATGGACTGTGCATTATCCAAACATGCCATCAGCTGTACGCCCAGTACCCCACGGAGAAGGACTGCCGGTTCCTGATGCACCAGAATCATTCTCACTTGAGTCAGACGAGGAAGAGGATGAAACCTCTAGTCCTGAACCATCAAGGTCACATGACCCAGATTTTCTCCCATCCTTCTCTGAACCACAACTCATAACACAAGGTGAACTGAAAGACCTTGTCAGGGATTTGGAACTACCCAAGAGTAAGGCAGAGCTGTTGGGCTCCAGACTGCAGCAGTAGAATTTCCTGGCAGGTCATGTTAGGGCTTCCATGTTCCGTGACCGTCAAAAGGATCTTGTCCCATTCTTCTTCATGGAAGGTGATCTTGTAGCCTGCAACAACATCGATGGTGTGATGGCATCCCTCAACATCGTTCATGAACCAGATGAGTGGAGACTGTTCATTTATTCATCGAAGATGAGTCTTAAAGCTGTTTTGCTGCATAATGGTAATGTTTTGCCATCAATCCCAGTTGGTCATGCAGTCCATATGAAGGAAACCTATGACAACATGAAACAACTTTTGAGGTGCGTAAACTCTGACCAACATCAGTGGCAGCTTTGTGGTGATTTGAAGGTTGTTGCTCTCTTGCTTGGTCTGCAGACAGGATACACAAAGTACTGCTGCTTTCTCTGCAAATGGGATAGTCGTGTGAGAGATTCCCACTACATCAAGACAGATTGGCCACTCCGACAGTCATTGGAGCCTGGGAGGAAAAGTGTTCAGCATCCACCACTTGTTGAATCAAGAATTATTTTGTTACCACCCTTACACATCAACTACAGAGAGTTGGTGGAATACATCAAGGCATACAAAAGCCTTGGTTGTGACATGTCACTAAAGATACAATGTTTGCACTCTCATCTCGATGTTTTTCCCACTGAACTGCAGAGCAGGGAGCTATGAGCATGGAAAGCGATGTCACCAGGACATTGCAACAATGGAGAAACGCTCTCAGGGCAAATGGAGCCCGTCAATGTTTGCAGACGATTGCTGGACAGTGACAAGAGACGCTCCATTTAAATGAATACAAGAGACAAGCCAAGAAGCGCCGAGTAGACACTGAATAAGGTCTAAACTATGTACTTATATACATACACATAACAGTTTTTTGCCATTTGTTTCATAATACATTTTACTTATATAACCCTTTTGCTGATTTTTTTAAGTGTTACATGAACAGGACAGGTGACATGTGATCATGTTAGCAACCATGAACATGCAAACAAGGACATGCTCTGATTTTTATCAGGTGTGTCAAAGAAGAAAACGTGGACTGTGCATTATCCATACATTCCATTGGCGATACGCCCAGTACCCCACAGAGCATGTCCTTGTTTGCATGTGTAGTGAGTCCAACTGAATCGCAGACGTTGTCTAGGAAGCAACACGTTTTATTGAACTCTCAGCACAATATACTCCAGGCTATTAACACAACATACTCCAGGCTATTAACACACCATACTCCAGGCTGTTAATACAACAAACACTCGTGGTGGTGACCACCCAACTAACCACGCTAAGGCGAAACTAGACACGGTTCCGCTATCCCGGTACGGACCACAAGCTGGGTCCCGGACCGCGTGGCTGGAGGCTTCTTCAAGCTTGACGTGGATCTGCTGCCTCTCCAACAGTAAGAACCCCGAGCCCCTCACAGGGCCCCCCCCCCCCCCCCGCTTGTATCGGGCCGGGCTGGGGCTGGCCCCGCCTCTCGCCCCGCCCACCTTCTCGATCGCTCTCGCCTCCTTGCCCGAAGGCTCTCGAAAGTTCTTCCCGGACCACGTGACCACCCATTGGCCCCCTCCACCGGTGGCCCCCTCCAGTATCATCCGGTCACGTGTCCCCAGGTTAGCCAGAGTATCATGCCCCCAACGTAGCCCTAGCTGGCTGACACTCTCTCGCTCTCTCAACGGGAGCCCGCACCGCACGCTGTGCATTGTGCGTGGTACCCGCTTAACCAGCGCTCACCCGAGCCCCCACTAGGGCTGGTACTACACCCCGTGTCCGGGGTGTACACACAATAGGAGACATCCTGGCAAGGCCGGCACCACACGGTGACATTACCAGTCACTACACATGTCCACCACAAGTCCCGAGTGTGGTTAATGCAGTTACTTGATTCCTTCTAAGAGATATCGCTTTGGTGTTTGAACATCTTAACATTGGCAGAAAGGGTAAAATCTATTTTTGTTTTTTTCATACTTTTGTAATGATTCTCGGACAACTTCTTGTCTTCATTGTTGATACTATGAGACCTCCTTTACCAGTGGCAAAATATAGTAATAGGTTTTTACCCTTTCAACTGGTAAAGGAGGTCTCATAGTGTAAATGCTTACCCCGAGCTCTCAATACTCTGATAGTGCGCTGTCTTTGAGTTGTACGCCTTTTGGCGTCATCTGGTCCAACACCATGTGAGACTAGGCTCTAAGAAAAGCTGTCTCGGGTGTGGACCAATCAACTTCAAGGACAGTGCATATCATCATTATCAGAGTTGTTTATTTTTGTTTGCATTTTGACTGCTTGTGTTGTGGTTATTGCAATCATGATGCCTTGTATAAAGGTGTCAGTTTTTGTACCATTTGAAAGGGTAAACACCTATTACTTCATTGTTTATATTTATTAAGGCACGCCGCGCAGATAACATGGTCGCGTATCCTGCAGATACTTGGGCTAGGATTAACATACAATTACTTGGGCTAGGATAACAACAGATACGTAATTCAGACGCAAATGTACAATATGTATTATTTCAGTGATATTAACCATGGCTTCCCTTTTGTGTTGAACCGTAACAATTTCCTACCGCTCGACGTCCGGATGTTGTTGTGTTCCGACTTACGAACGGGTCCCATGAACTAATTGTGTTCGTAACCCGAGGACTGTTCCGACATACGCACACGGTTATACATAACTCACATGCCCACACACACACGTACACCACACATCAACAAAGACAAAGATCCCCCGTATAGCCTTTAACAGACTGCTCAGGTAACTGCTCTTAGCGGAGGTTCACGAGGGGAGCGGGTGGCCAGCACCACGCCCAGCCGCCTGTGTCTCCCCGGTGGCGATGTTCACTGCACACCGCACCAGTGCCGGATTAAGCTAGTGCGGGGCCTGTAGAATGATGTTATAAAGGGACCCTGAATAAAAAAAAAAACACGTAAATATTAAAACACATCTTTTACTTGCATAATACATTTTATTTTTTCATTTTTGCTATACAGCCAGATAATGCGAGAAATCGCTAACCTTAAACACCCAGGCGTTCATAAAAGTTGAAGGCAGTATAGTACTATAGTGATAGAGCAAGTGCAGAATCACTGAACCGGAATTGATAATTGCTTGAAAGCATTTAGCGCGGGGCCTTGGGGACCGTAGCGTGTGCAGCTACTTTTGCTACGAGGATCACCCAGCACTGCACCGCACCCAGGTACTCATTTGAGGCCGAGTAGACCTAGGGGAGCCCCAGGACCAGTTAAGATATCCGTGTTGGCGTGGGCGGGAATCGAACCGCGGTGGCTGGGTTCGTCACACAGTGCGCTCACCGCTGCGCTGCACATCAAAGACACAACGCGGGCACCCATTGCACGTCCAGGCCGTTCTACCTGTGTGTCGCCTGTCTGCCTTCCCATCTGTCTCCGCGTCTCTCTCTCTGTCTGTCTCTCTCTCCCCCGCCCCCCCCCCCCATGTATCTCTGTCTGTCTCTCCTCCCCCCCCCCCATGTCTCTCTGTCTGTCTCTCCCCCCATGTCTCTCTGTCTGTATCCTCGTGTCTCCCCCCCCTCCCCCCGTGTATCTCTGCCTGTCTCTCCCCCCCCCCCCCGTGTCTCTCTGTCTGTCTCCTCGTGTCTCCCACCCCCTCCCCCCGTGTCTCTCTGTCTGTCTCCCCCCCCCCCTCCCCCCGTGTCTCTCTGTCTGTCTCCCATCCCCCTCCCCCCGTGTCTCTCTGTCTGTCTCCTCGTGTCTCCCCCCCCCCTCCCCCCGTGTCTCTCTGTCTGTATCTCCCCCCCCCACCCCGTGTCTCTCTGTCTGTCTCCTCGTGTCTCCCCCCCCCCCCCCCGTGTCTCCCTGTCTGTCTCTCCCCCCGTGTCTCGTCCACGTGTTTGTCTGTCAGCTTCATCACGTAATCTACCTGGGTCCCCCCTCCACCGGCCCCCCCTCGCCCCCCCTCCAGCCCCCCCCACGCCCCCCACGCCCCCCAGCCCTCCCCCCCACCCCCCTCCCCGCACCGCCCTCTTCACAGAATGGAATCCCAGATTAGCCTCATTATCCCTAGAGCTTAAAATACCAACGGCAACCACCACAGGTACAACCACGACCACAACAACAACACAACAACCTTGACCACAACAATAACACAACAATCACCACCACAACAATAACCACCACAACAATCACCACCACAACAAAAACACAACAATCACCACCACAACAATAACACAACAATCACCACCACAGCAATAACACAACAATCACCACCACAACAATAACACAACAATCACCACCACAACAATAACACAACAATCACCACCACAACAATAACACAACAATCACCACCACAACAATAACACAACAATCACCACCACAACAATAACACAACAATCACCACCACAACAATAACACAACAATCACCACCACAACAATAACACAACAATCACCACCACAACAATAACACAACAATCACCGCCACAACAATAACACAACAAAAACACAACCACCGCCATGTGTGTCCCCGTACGACTGTTGCACTGCGCTAGAGTGAGCGATGGCGTGAGGAGCCCCAGAATGCAGCAGTGGAGAGAGCACGGCTCGCTACGTTCACGCTACGGTGCGGCCGTGGTGGCTAGGAGATGTTAACTACCTCGTCTGGTATGCAGGAGGTCGTGGGTTAGATCCCGACCCTGACGCCTGCTGCTGTATATTTGGAGTCTGCGTGTCTCTCTCTCTCTCACCATCATCACGGTGGCTAGGAGATGTTGACTACCTCGCCTGGTATACAAGAGGTCGTGAGTTAGATCCCGATCCTGACGCCTGCTGCTGTATATTTGGAGTCTGCGTGTCTCCCTCTCCCCGTGGTCGCGTGGATTTTTCTCCGGGTCCTCTGGTTTTTCTCTCCAAATGTAGAATTAGCGTCTCTACACGTTTCGAGTATTTGGCTGCTACTCTACATTTCCACGTGATGATGATGACGATGATAAGCCCACTTCGTTGAGCTATCATTTGTGATGCCAAGGGTCGCTTCTGAAAAACAACTCCGTCGCTCGGTGGGGTCTTACCTGGTAAAATACAAAAATGTTCAAATAGTTTTAAAATGCTGACGATCGAGCGTCGTCGTAAACATGTTTTGTACACATCCCATCAGTCCAGGCAGCCTTCCTCTCCCTGAGTGCCGCCCAAGTTGGGGAGGGAGAGAGAGAGAGACGCAAACTCCAAATATACAGCAGCAGGCGTCGTCAGGGTCGGGATCGACCCCACGACCTCCTGCACACCAGGCGAGGTAGTTAACATCTCCTAGCCACCGTGATGATGATGAGAGAGAGACGCAAACTCCAAATATACAGCAGCAGGCGTCAGGATCGGGATGGAACCCACGACCTCCTGTATACCACGCGAGGTAGTTAACATCTCCTAGCCACCGTGAAGATGATGAAATAGAGACACACAGACTCCAATTATACAGCAGCAGCAGGCGTCGTCAGGGTCGGGATCGACCCCACGACCTCCTGCACACCAGGCGAGGTAGTTAACATCTCCTAGCCACCGTGAAGATGATGAAAGAGAGACACGCAGACTCCATATACAACAGGCGTCAGAGTCGGGATCGACCCCACGACCTCCTCCATACCAGGCGAGGTAGTTAACATCTCCTAGCCACCGTGATGATGATGAGAAAGAGACACGCAGACTCCAAATATACAGCAGGCGTCAGGGTCGGGATTGAACCTATGACCTCCTGCGTACCAGACGAGGTAGTTAACATCTCCTAGCCACCGTGATGATGAGAGAGAGAGAGACGCAGACTCCAAATATACAGCAGCAGGCGTCGTCACAGCCGGGATTGAGCCCACGACCTCCTGCACACCGTGTCAGGTCATCGCTACGGGCGGAAAGCGGGACGCTGTTGGTGGCATAGCGGGGTTGGGGGGGTGTATGGGACGCTGTTGGTGGCATAGCGGGGTTGGGGGGGGGTGTATGGGACGCTGTTGGTGGCATAGCGGGGTTGGGGGGGTGTATGGGACGCTGTTGGTGGCATAACGGGGTTGGGGGGGGTATGGGACGCTGTTGGTGGCATAGCGGGGTTGGGGGGGGGGTATGGGACGCTGTTGGTGGCATAGCGGGGTTGGGGGGGGGGTATGGGACGCTGTTGGTGGCATAGCGGGTTTGGGGGGGTGTATGGGACACTGTTGGTGGCATAGCGGGGTTGGGGGGTGTATGGGACGCTGTTGGTGACATAGCGGGGTTGGGGGGGTGTATGGGACACTGTTGGTGGCATAGCGGGGTTGGGGGGGGGGTATGGGACGCTGTTGGTGGCATAGCGGGGTTGGGGGGGTGTATGGGACGCTGTTGGTGACATAGCGGGGTTGGGGGGGGTGTATGGGACACTGTTGGTGGCATAGCGGGGTTGGGGGGGTGTATGGGACGCTGTTGGTTACATAGCGGGGTTGGGGGGGTGTATGGGACGCTGTTGGTGGCATAGCGGGGTTGGGGGGGGGTGTATGGGACGCTGTTGGTGACATAGCGGGGTTGGGGGGGTGTATGGGACGCTGTTGGTGACATAGCGGGGTTGGGGGGGGGGGTATGGGACGCTGTTGGTGGCATAGCGGGGTTGGGGGGGGGGGTATGGGACGCTGTTGGTGGCATAGCGGGGTTGGGGGGGGGGTATGGGACGCTGTTGGTGGCATAGCGGGGTTGGGGGGGTGTATGGGACGCTGTTGGTGACATAGCGGGGTTGGGGGGGTGTATGGGACGCTGTTGGTGGCATAGCGGGGTTGGGGGGGGTGTATGGGACGCTGTTGGTGACATAACGGGGTTGGGGGGGTGTATGGGACGCTGTTGGTGACATAGCGGGGTTGGGGGGGTGTATGGGACGCTGTTGGTGACATAGCGGGGTTGGGGGGGTGTATGGGACGCTGTTGGTGACATAGCGGGGTTGGGGGGGTGTATGGGACGCTGTTGGTGACATAGCGGGGTTGGGGGGGTGTATGGGACGCTGTTGGTGACATAGCGGGGTTGGGGGGGGTGTATGTGATGCTGTTGGTGGCATAGCGGGGTTGGGGGGGGTGTATGGGACACTGTTGGTGACATAGCGGGGTTGGGGGGGTGTATGGGACGCTGTTGGTGACATAGCAGGGTTGGGGGGGTGTATGGGACGCTGTTGGTGGCATAGCGGGGTTGGGGGGGTGTATGGGACGCTGTTGGTGACATAGCGGGGTTGGGGGGGGTGTATGTGATGCTGTTGGTGGCATAGCGGGGTTGGGGGGGGTGTATGGGACACTGTTGGTGACATAGCGGGGTTGGGGGGGTGTATGGGACGCTGTTGGTGACATAGCGGGGTTGGGGGGGTGTATGGGACGCTGTTGGTGACATAGCGGGGTTGGGGGGGTGTATGGGACGCTGTTGGTGACATAGCGGGGTTGGGGGGGGGGTATGGGACGCTGTTGGTGGCATAGCGGGGTTGGGGGGGTGTATGGGACGCTGTTGGTGACATAGCGGGGTTGGGGGGGTGTATGGGACGCTGTTGGTGGCATAGCGGGGTTGGGGGGGTGTATGGGACGATGTTGGTGGCATAGCGGGGTTGGGGGGGGGGTATGGGACGCTGTTGGTGACATAGCGGGGTTGGGGGGGGGGGGTATGGGATGCTGTTGGTGACATAGCGGGGTTGGGGGGGGGGTATGGG